>NC_090766.1:56161750-56189250 GCF_036898095.1 Palaemon carinicauda | reverse complement strand
CAGCACAACAGTCAGTTTTGCATTGCAGATAATCATCTCAATGATGACCTTTGGAGCTGGAAGGGCATATGTCATGGTAGGTTTCAGCTGGCTTGCACAAACAAAGTTAGCCAGAGTGGCCAATATAGATTCTCTCACTTCTGCCTCTGATGAAAGCATCTGCAGAAAACTGCTAACAGATCTATCTACCGTCATGTAAACTTGCAACCAGGTTGCTTTACCTATACGAGAAAATCGCCCAGTGTTGTCAGAATCAGTAAACACATGGAAGGCTGGCAAAGCCTTTGATCTTTCTACCCATATGACTCTCCAAATTGGCTCATTCTCCATAACTCTAATGGCTGCGGAAATGGAAGTTTTCTTCAGTATAAGGTCATAGTTTGCTATAGCTAGCACTAGAACAGTTAATTTTAGGTCACCCTTCGCCTTGTAAGAAAAGAACCTACTCATTATAGGATGGGTTTAAAGTTAAGGGTCATCTCTGATTAGTGCTCTTCCTTGCTTTCTTTTTTTATCCCTGTTAGTGCTCTTCACCGAATCATCCCTGTATGTGTAAAAATAAGAATTATTTCATACGAAAATTTTGTGTTAGGGACATCAGCCTGTCGTTGAAGATTTCACTGAGATCTTTGACTGTCACTATGGTTGCTAGTTTCTAGGTCATCTTCTACTGAAGAACTACTCCTTCTACCAGGGCTATCTAATGACCTGGAGCATAGGGTGTGGGATCCATCCCATCATCTGATTGGTGACCTTCCAGTGTAGATTCTGCTGTTGGTAGCTTGTTGCGGGGGTTAATAAACTACGATTTTTCCAGGAATGGCTGGATTGTATTATCTGGAGCAAAATGGCTCTTGGTGTCAGGGTAAATGCGTGGTTCCCAATAGCATCTTTCTGGTTGATGTCTCTGTTGTATTGAGCCAGAACCATAAGTCTACTATACAAGTCCTTTGTCTTCTTCAGATCCATGGTCTTCTCTCGAAGTTATCTTGTGTTTTCTTGTTTGCAGACAAGAAAATCTTGTTGCTCTTTTGTACTACTATCTATAGAATGATACCGTCATTGATTTGTTCTGACACATAGTCTTCATGTAGCTTTTGACCAGTCACATCTGCTTTCAAGATAGCTGGTAAATATTCATAAATGATATAGGCACAAGTGCACTGTGCAACTTGTCACTTTCAGCAGAAAATGGGTTTTCATGTTTCCGTATGGCTGCCTTGATCTTTTCGATAATATCATGTTCCTTCTTGACAGCACTTGGCCCTAGGTCATGATGCTCTCTGGTTTTGTCAGGTTCCAAATAAAACTGACTCTTGAACTCTATTGCAAAACAGGAGAGTTTTGGTGTTCTTACAATCATTGGCATTGTCCTATACGCTGAAGAGTCCAGAATCAATATTCACGAGTTTTTTTCTGATACTCATCATCATCTTTCAGAGAGAAGAAACATGTTCCTTATCCAGTGGATATGTAAGGGGCCTCATGAATGTTGTTGAAGCGCTAGATGTTGATAGGCCTGATTAGTTCATATCCATGGTTTCTTTATTCTGTCCATCTCTTGGTAGTGTGGTGACCAGTACCTAATGCATGTGCATGACAGTCAGGGCAATTTGGATTTGGTCTTTGTTAAATGTATTTGCATAGCAACTACGACGACAGACTGCCTGATTACACAGTGTGTACTTTGTAGTCATCGTTGAACCTCAAAATAGTTCTCATCATGCGCACGGGTCCTCACTTCTATTATGTCCAGCACACGCTGGTGGGAGTCTAACCGAGGATGTTGCACCACCTGGCAGAGCATTCCAGTTGATAAACTACTGACCTTGACATGTAGCTTAAGTAGCTTCTTCTGTAGCTTATGGCTTGTTACTCGTTTAAAGTCTGCAAAAATACAAACCACTATGATACAACCGCCACCAACTTACATGTAGGATTAAGATAGACTGTTTAACACAGATCATATAAGCCTACTATAATAAGTCGTTCGTACCTAGTATGGCCTAATGACCCATTTGTCTTATGAAATTAGTAAGTATTTGCAAGAACTGCTCTAACAAATGTCTCAACACATCTGCAAAATTGAAAAGTTAATTTTTTTGGTCATGAAAACGATAGTTTAGCTGTCAAAATAGAAGCTCTGGGTTATTTTTAAGCACAGACATTGACGTAAACCTTTTACGAAAGCCATCTTGTAAAATCAAATATGGCGGCAATATGGGACTCTGGGCAAAGCAAAACCTTGTTTTTCTGATTACTTATACTATAAGGTCTCCAAAATATATACTTTTCATGCTATCCAAAATCTGAATATAGTGAAACTGACTAGCATCTAAACGCATTGTTTCAATAACTAAATACTACGAAGGGCAATATAAAAATATAAGCAGGACCACTACGTGTAATTATCATTATCATTATTATTATTATTATTATTATTATTATTATTATTATTATTATTATTATTATTATTATTATTGTTATTATTATTATTATCATTATTATTATTATTATTATTATTACAACCTAAGCTACAACCCTAGTTGGAAAAGAAAGATGGTATACGCTCAAGGGCTCCACAAGAGAAAAATAGCCCAATGTGGAAAGGAAACAAGAAAATAAATTACAAGAGAAGTAATGAACAATCAAAATAAAAGATTTTAAGAAAGCAATATTAAATTCGATATTTCATATAAAAACTATAAAAAAACAAGAGGAAGAGAAATTAAATAGAATAGTGTGCCCTAGTGTACCCTCAAGCAAGAGAACTCTAACCCAAGACAGTGGAAGACCATGGTACAGAGGCTATGGCACTACTTCAGACTAGAGAAAAATGGTTTGATTTTGGAGCGTCCTCCACGTAGAAGAGCTGCGTACCATAGCTAAAGAGTCTCTTGTACCCTTACCAGGAGGAAAGTAGACACTGAACAATTAAACTGCAGTAGTTAACCCCTTGAGCGAAGAATAATCGTTTGGTAATCTCAGTGTTGTCAGTCAGATGGGGATAGAGGAGAATCTGTAAAGGATCCAATGTAGTACTGTATGGCCAGTCAAAGGACCCCATAACTCTCTAGCGGAAGTATCTCAACGGGTGGCTGGTGCTCTGGCCAACCTACTACCAATAGAACATTAGTAGTTGTAAGCAGGGATTACTTATTACACTTCACTCGCCTGACAAAGGCTTCTCTCTATTCGAAACTGGCACAAAAGTACAGACGTCAGCAGAATTCTCGGAGAGTGTCAGGATGATTGGCATGGCTCATGTTTTAGCTTACAATGTACCCGGCTGAATAGCTCTATGTAATATCACATATTTGTTTAATGATGCTTTTTACAAATTCGATTACATCAATGTTAAGATAAATAGTTAAGATAAGCATTGCTAATATTTATTTTGATTGTTTATTCTTCTCTTGTAGTTTATTTATTTCCTTGTTTTCTTTCCTCACTGGGCTATTTGTCCCTGTTGGAGCCCTTGGGCTTGTAACATCTTGCTTTTACAGCTAGGGTTATATAGCCTAGCTTAAAATAATAATAATAATAATAATAATAATAATAATAATAATAATAATAATAATAATAATAATAATAATAATATAAAAACATAATCGCTGTACATGTACCGTTTTGTATAAATTTATAAATCCCAGTCTTACCGGTAACTAAATCGTTTGCCATTTAATATTGTTAATTAAATGATGAATCGGTTAAACTCTGCATGTACAACAAAGCTTTAAGCATATTACAACCATCAAATAAAATCACAACCCTATGTTCATAATCAGGTGAGTAAATAGAAAGACATCGGAAAAAATTGAAACCGAATATTATTTACCTCATTTACAATTACGACCGACAAAAAACAAGACAGCACTAAAAGAAAAAAAAAGAAAAAAAACGACGCTTCTACTACTAAGTTTATGATTATTGTTATTGTCATTGCAACCTTAGTTGGAAAAATAGAAGTATACTGAGGTTGTGGCTTATCTTTTTTTGGAAAGAAAAAAAAATCTTGCCAGGATTACTATTATTTTTTTTCCCTGTTCTAAAACGGCCAAATTTAGGATTAAAGTAACTTGGTTATACTTGCAGAAAATAAAGCTATTTCAGCCTGTAAAATACACATTTGATTCCTACTTAACACAACTACCTTTGAATAATGCAGGAACGATGGGCAAGTTATAAAAAAAATTAATCTATATTTTCAACAAAAATATATTTTCAATCCCTTCAAGTTTTCCACCGAGTTTTTCAATATAATTAATATTTTTCAAAATAATTAAATAGAAACTATTTGAAACTCTTGTAATGGTAATCTCCAAAAACATTTTTCCAAGAGGATTCCATGAATAATCAGAAATACTTACTTTAAAATTTCTCAAACAAACAAAAGCAAATCCTATAAAAAGTTAATAAAATGTTACCCCGCTTCACCACAAACTTGAATTCCCACATCATTAATTCCTCTGGTTTGCTTCTAAACAAATGTCCAATAGATTTAAACTAAATCCCATTGCGCTTAAAGCGAAGACGATTATAAATTTACAAGCAGTCGGAATTATCAAATTCATTTGACTTCAGACTCGCAACTCCAACTAATAACGCCGCCAATTTACCTTTCTTTCTCTCATTAATATTCACGGAACATAAAAGTGGCGCTGCCAACCCGGTCCAGCCCTTCGACAAAGAGAATTTTACTTAACAGACCAATCAACAAGGCATTAAGGCAAGTCCCCTGGTGTCGTTTGGATGCAATAATCCACAAACCTCCATTACTTTTGGTTTAAGCCATCAAACGCGTGTTAGCATCCTGCAGTTCTAGCAATACCCGACAAGGACTGGATCCATGTTTGCTTGCTATTGTTAACACATTTATTTTGTCCAAAGGTTTCACGTTCGATGATTCCCTCTCGGATCCAAACGTCTGCCAATGGAAGGCCACCCCCACATGTTACACCTCTCGTAAATGCGTACTTATTTTCTGTGTAAATCAGTCAATGGAAAGAAAAAGCAACATGCAGAGTTTACATCGATAACTTTTGTTTGTTTATCAATAGACTTCAGTTACAAAATATGGAACAAAATAGTAAACATGGCAAAAAACGTTTTTTTTTCACACACACACACACACACACACACACACACACATATATATATATATATATATATATATATATATATATATATATATATATATATATATATATATATATATATATATATATATATATTTATATATACACACACACATATATATAAATATATATATATACACATATATACATACATATATATACATACAAATATATACATATATATATATACATACATATATGTATGTGTATATATATATATAATATATATATATATATATATATATATATATATATATATATATATATATATATATATATATATATATTAACACACTTTGCACTACGAAGAAGAATAAATAATGTCGATGATGATAACGTACTTTAAAAACCAGCGAAAAAACAAAGTGTCACTCAATGGAATCAATGCATAAAAAAAAACACATTTAACAGCTAGAAAAGAATTCTATCCATCCAGAAGTACTACAGCCCAACTGGTCCGGGCGTGCAAATGAGCCCTGGCAAACACCTCGAATGTGCCAAAAATTGAGGTGTTTCAAATTAAAGATCAGAGCACCAAGGAGAGTTCTTTTGAAGACCGAGTGTATTATCGAGTGTTATCAGCCTTTATCGGAAAGTACCATCGGGACACAAGGAGGTTTAATACAGGAACTTGTTGTGAAGAGGCAGTTTAGATAAACGCCATCTCGAATAGCTAAGGTCGAGGCTGGACGAGCAAGGTTGATCCTTAACCCGGGTCTGCGTATGGGCGATTTTAACGGCTTGAAATAATCGGCATGACACCACAAAGTTTATTACAGAAACTTCTTGTCAAAGGCGTTGTTAAGATAAAAAGGAATATTGGCTGGGATTAATTGTGTGGAAGGACTGGCAATTCCCACCTTTAAGGCGCGAGGGCCTAAGGAGGCTTTTAACTACTCGGCCACAGCTGACACGAGGCTTATTAAAACCAAATGTAAAATTCTGTTCGCAGAATTAAAGGAAATTTAGAATCAGAATATATACGTTTGGTATACAGATGACGGAATTAAAACCGAATGGTACTGGCATGATCTTTCTTACATATTTAAAGATAGCAGTTAACAAGTAATAGGATTCAATGGCATTGCTTCAACACTTTTGTTTGAAAAAGACAGATTTTCTATTCAATTCCAATTCACACTTCTCAATGAATGAGATTTTTCATTCGCACACTTACTGAATAACTTAAAAGGACAATCATTATATAAATAACAACATTCCTATTTTAATAACTACTCTTTTTATCAAATTAATGTGAATGAGCATGTTATCCTTTCTGTGTTCAAAACTAAATAAGATTCCAGCATATACTAAGAGATAACTAGATAGACAGAAAGAAATAAAAAAAATAAATATATAGCCAATCAAAACAAGTCTACAGGAAAGGATATTCCATAGTATTCAAAAGAAAACTTTTCCCAAAACATAGGGTAATTGAATGCAAGCATAATTTTCATATATATGAATGACTACCTCAACTGATAGCCTATGTCCTAAAAGAATAACGAAAATATTTTTGATGTTGGGACGAGTAAAAATATTGCAGAAGTAAACCCAAATAAGGCGTGAAAATACCTTAGGCTGATCTGTGGAAAGAAGAAAATATTCATAGAGATAAATGGTGAAGGAAAAATGAAATTAAAAAATGGTGAAAGAAAAATGAAATTACACACTGTATGAAGCCGAATGAAATATGTGGAGCTGACTAGTGTTGTTCCAATCTGAGAGAGAGAGAGAGAGAGAGAGAGAGAGAGAGAGAGAGAGAGAGAGAGAGAGAGAGAGAGAGAGAGAGAGTAGCATAATAGCATTGATATAAATTCATTATCTCTTTCATAGCAAAAGTTGATTCATCGTATTGATTCTTCCTACGTGTATTTTAAAGTTCAGGATATTTTATATATATATATATATATATATATATATATATATATATATATATATATATATATATATATATATATATATATATATATATATATGAACCCATCAAAATAAAAACATAAAAACAACAGTTCAGACTTGCTTCTGTTTAAGAGTAAAATCTGATCCCCAAAGATTCGCAAAACTCTTGCCTGTCAATTGTTGTTCAAACTCTTAACGCTATGTAGGATTTACGTGGTAGCACCCTCAATCAAATACATTCCTTACGCTTTTAGCTCAACAACCAAATGTATTATGCAATGGAATATCACCATTTGTCATACTAGCATACTTTTTTTTTTTTTTTGGTCCTAGCTTGGGTGGAGAGGGGGCTTAGGCGATGATCATATGCATATATTATCTGTCTCTGGGGCATTGTTCTGCTTGCTAAAGCAATGTCACTGTCCCTTGCCTCTGCCATTCATGAGCGGCTTTCAAACCTTTAAGTGACACACAGTGAAGAGGTTATGAGCCCCTTGTTTGCGATCGAGGATAGCACCGACATTTATATTCACTATTACTCCTATCACTTTTACCATCATTAAAAGTCATCTAAGAAAAGCATTATTGCAATGAAGAGAAGATAAGAATTTTATAAGTATCTTTTATGCAGATATTGTACAAGCTTCAAACTCAATGATGTGGGATGAAAATATCATAAATCATACAAATTACTGAATATATACTTAAAATAACTGAGGTAAATGAGAAGCAAAACTTTTGCCGAATGCACTTCGAAATTTCATCTGATTGTCTAAGGCAATTTTACAGCACAGTATTCTTTTTAAGTCAAACGTGGTTTTAAAGGTTTAAAGGCCACCCATGAATGGCAGAGGCAGGGGACAGTAACACTGCCCTGGCAAGCAGAACAATGCCCTGGAAAATGCCCATTCATCATATGATCAACGCCCTAGCTCCTCTTCAAATAAGCTAGGACCAGGAAGTGCCAAGCAATGGCTACTGATGAATCAGCAGGTAGACCTATAGGCTTCCCCAAACCCGCCCTCCTTAGCTCAAAAAGATGGTGAGGTTGCAGGCACTATAAGAAACTACAGAGCTTGAGCGGGACTCGAACTCCAGTCTGGCAGATCGCCAGGCCTGTCCACACGATCGAGCATGCCCGACGGGCAAACAGTGATACCAGACCGCAATAGTCAGTAAGAATGAGGGTTAATGACGTCAGAAGCCGGAAAAACACAGTGGACAGGGCTTTAGGCTATCAAAGTCGAAGTTATGAAAATAAACGAGTGTGGAACTCTACTTGGTAAATGACTTGCGCCTGTTTCTCGATAGATAATGAATACGCTGCGGATTAAGTACCTGATGGTTAGCCGACTTTATTAAGCTGCAGTCAAGGCAGTGACGGGCATGATGCAAGTTACCTTCTGCTGGAAAGGCATAATGAGTTCTGGATAGTTAAAAACCACTAGATCTACAGACCTGGAAATATACTATAGTCAATTCTTTTTAGTGAGGCTGATTTGCACCGACTCGCAGGGGTGCCCTTTTAGCTCGGAAAAGTTTCCTGATCGCTGATAGGTTGGACAAGATAATTCTAACCAATCAGCGATCAGGAAACTTTTCCGAGCTAAAAGGGCACCGCTGCGAGTCGGTGCAAATCCGCCTCATTAAAAAAAATTTAGTATAGTTTGAAGTTCTCTGGCGTCGGAATGTTGAACCAAAGTATTTGGACACTTTCAGTAACTTTATTTTACAGACAAGGGATTCTACTTTTTCAGTAACTTTATTTTATATAAAGGGGTTATACCATATCTCAACATTTTTTTAAAAATATAGAAAATAAAAAGCTTTTACTGGCTGAGGTATGAAAATGTCAAAAACTTGGCAAGGAGTTACTAATGGCATTTGTATAGCCTACAAAGAATTATTTCCTAGTTAAGAATCTAAATGATCAACAAAGTGAAATCTGCGTTAGTTTATTTGTAAACAGAAAATTTGTACAAATAAATTAAAACCTGTTATTTTTATTGGGAGGAACCTGTTAGGGGGACAAGATCAAGAGGGAGGCAGATAACTAGATGGCGAGTTATGAAGGATGATATGGAGAAGACGTTTGATGGAAGAGGATGTATTTGCTCGAAAGCATTGGAGAGGGCGGATCAGGCAACCGACCCCTTAATGTACGGATAACGGTGGAGAAGAAGAATAAAAAGAGACGAAATACATCATTTTCTTTTTAATGTATTCATTAAAAGCAAAACTTGCTTGTTTATATATATATATATATATATATATATATATATATATATATATATATATATATATATATATACATATATACAGTATATGTATATATATATATATATATATATATATATATATATATATATATATATATATATACACACACACAGTATATGTATATATATATATATATATATAGAGAGAGAGAGAGAGAGAGAGAGAGAGAGAGAGAGAGAGAGAGAGAGAGAGAGAGAGAGAGAGAGAGAGAGAGAGAGAGAGAGAGAGAGAGAGAGAGAGAGTTCTTCAGTAAGGAGACTAACCGGTTACATCATTTGCAAAATTCTTGCGATTAAAATAACATTTTCTCGAGCCATAGTCTGAATTTCTCAAACTACACAATTAAATCATTTATTTATTCTCGTATTCCCTAAACATAATTTCCAACTAGAGTGGAGCAAACAAAAAGCGTACAATATGTTTAGCACAATCCTGACCAGTTTTTATTTCTCTGCTTCGCTAAAGTTCCACAAACAAATTGTGTTACATTAATAAAGTAAGCCCTACGCGATACCCCTATATTGGAACGTATGTCATTGGAGTAATTGTATTCACAACTAGAGGGGCACTCAGTAGAGCTCAGATCTCCGCCGCGGCAGCTTAGTTCTCGACCTTGACCTTGACCTTCGACCTAACATGTATTACTTGGCGTGGATTTTCATACACTCAAATATGAACCAAGTCTGAAGTCTCCGTGGCAACAATGTCCAAACTTATGGCTGATTACGTGAATTGGAAATTTTTCTTGACCGTGACCTTGAACAGCCAAAATTTAATAATTTCCAGCTTTTTACATAAAAGCTAATCTCTGTAAGTTTCATTACTCTACGATTAAAATTGTGACCAGGAGACTGTTCACAAACACACACACATACAGAATACAAATACGCAAACATAACCTCCTTTCAACTTCGTTGGCGGAGGTAATGATTATTTTGAATTAGGAGAAAATTTAACAAATTATTGTGGTGAAACACGCGGAATCTATATAGATGTAGGCCATTACAGACTTCGTCAATATTTGCAATTTTGTGTATATAAAAAGAAAAAAAAAAACAGCAAAATAGATGCATTACTTTTTTTTGTCAAAATTGGCACAGAATTGTAAAAAAGAAAAAAAATTGCTCAGTCAAATAAATACGTTATTAGACTTTCTCGTCAAGCTTTGCACAGTTTTGTGTTGATAGAAAAAATATGCTCAGTCAAATAGATCAGTCATTAAACTTTCTTCTAAAGATTTGCACAGTTTTGTGTTCATAAAAAAATATTGCTCAGTGAAATAGATGCGTCATTAGAATTTCTTCTCAAGATTTGCACAGTTTTGTGTCCATAAAAAAAATTGCTTAGTGAAACACATGCGTCATTAGACTTTCTTCTCAAGATTTGCACAGTTTTGCGGCAATTAAAAAAATTGCTTAGTCAAATAGAAGCGTCATCAGAATTTCTTGTCACAATGTGCAGTTTTGTGTCGATAAAAAAATGGCTCAGTCAAATAGATACGCCATTAGACTTTCTTTTCAAGATTTGCAGAGTTTTGTGCTAATGAAAAAAATAGTTCAGTCAAATAGATACGTCATTAAACTGTCACAATCTGCACAGTTTTGTGTCGATGAAAAAAAATCCTCAATAAAATAGATACGCCATTAGACTTTCTTTTCAAGATTTGCAGAGTTTTGTGCTAATGAAAAAAAATAGTTCAGTCAAATAGATACGTCATTAAACTGTCACAATCTGCACAGTTTGTGTCGATGAAAAAAAAATCCTCAATAAAATAGATACGCCATTAGACTTTCTTTTCAAGATTTGCAGTTTTATGTCCATGAAAAGGTAGTTCAGTCAAATAGATACGTCGTTAGACTGTCACAACTTGCACAGTTTTGTGTTGATGAAAAAAAAAAATTGCTCAGTCAAATAGATACGCCATTAGACTTTCTTTTCAAGATTTGCACAGTTTTGTGTCAAGGAAAAAGTAGTCCAGTCAGATAGTTGCGTCATCAGACTTTCACAATTTGCAGTTTTGTGTCGATAAAAAAAAAAAAAAAATTGTTCAGTCAAATATATGCGTCATTAGACTTTGTCAATATATGTAGTTATATGGATAAAAAAATGTTCAGTGAAATAGATGCGTAAATAAACTTTTTTGTTTAGATTTGCATAGTTTTGTGTGGCTAAAAAAATTGCCGTCTATATAGTTCAATTGTTTACAAATTGAATTAATTGCATCCCCTGCTATAGCCTAGTGACATTATGAAGCCGTCCTTATGGAATCAGTGAAAAAAGTACTATGAAACCAACTGTAACATCATCATCGTCATCTACGCCTATTGACGCAAAGGGTCTCTGTTAGAATTCGCCAGTCACCTCTATCTTGAGCTTTTAAATCAATACTTCTCCTCCACTCATCATCTCCTATTTCACGTTTCATAGTCATAAAAAAAGAGGAGAAAAATCACAAATAAAAAACTAAATACCCAAAAAAGTAGTTTGGTAAAAATTAAGATAGACTATTAAGCTATTCGGATACGCATTATTTATGTGGAAATAAACAAATATCTCAAAAGCTTTAAAGGTTCGTTCTAATTTTCACAAATAATAACATTAAAACAAAGAATTAAAACAGTTTTAATGATAAACATAGTGGCAATACCAAAAATAACAACAATAAAATCAATAACAATAAAAGCAGAAATAATATTTTCTTTTGATGTTAAACTTATAGTCTAAACTCCTAAAATCAACGGCAATAACAAAAATAACAATACAATTAATTATATTACAAATAGAAATAATAATAATTTCTACTGATGTTCACCTTGTCGTCTACAATCCTACCATCAACATCATTATGCGTAAGATTATGACTAATTATCATTCATCGTTGCTTCTTAAATACCTGACAAAAAGAAACGCCGAGACTGCTACTTGAGAAACTTGTCGCTGATAGGTACATCACGACCAGATTGGCATAACCAGTTACCAATTTCGTAAAAAAAAAAAAAAAAAAAAAAAAAAAAAAAAAAAAAACTGGCCAACGGGAAGACTTATATATCATATATAAGGGATTTTTTGACATTTCAGTCTTTTACATACTTTAATAACATTCTGACATGCTTAGAGTTTTGCTTGTGAAAAAAATTTGTATTTGCGTGTCTCAAAAGGAGAATGAACTATATGTGAGGATAAAATAGTTAAGAGGCTTTTTATGTGAACAAGATTCTTTTTATTAAGTAGTGAGCAATGTAGATTAATGTTTTTAATTAAATTAATTTACAATATGAAATTTTGTAAATTATTCTTTTCAAGCAAACTTACTAAGTATGTAGAGGAATTTTCTAATAAAAAAACAAGCTTTTATAAACGATAAATGCGTATAATGTTATCTTTCACCAGTAGAGATTAATTTTTTATCTTTTTTAAATCATTATTATTATTTTGAAAATTATTAAAATTATCATCATCAGTAAACATTATTTTAATTGTTATCAAAATTCTTATTATAATCTTCAAATGCCGCTGACCGTTTTCCAGAATTTTTTTTTATTTAAATTTTAATTAGTGTTCTGGTATTAAAATTTTCACTACATCAGGAAAAATATATATCTAAAAAAAATATATCTAAATATAAATCATTAGTGGCTACGTCAGAATCATATCCAGAAAAAAAAAACATAGAAATTATTTCAAAGCTTTAAAATATATGACAACATTATAAACAAATAAAAGACCTGTACATGAACGACGAAAATACAAATCATGAGGTACAGGAAAATGAATCCCATTTCGCCTTATTATATTTCTTTTGAAAAAACCTAAAAAAGAAAAATAATAACCGGTACACCGTCCTAATGACTGTCACCTATCATTAAGGACGAGATAAGGTATTTTGCTAATTACCATTAGTCCTTTCCGGCCTATCTTATCCTCGCAGGCCGATCAACTCGTTATCCATAGTTAATTCTGTGCTCAAAGTTCGCTTACCAGCCAATTAAACACCGGGATCAGGTTATCTGACATTTGCTGTACCGAGCTCCTTATGCGGTCACATTCATGATAAAAAAAACTTCGGCGCGGAGTCGACCAGTCGAAAAAAGTCGCTCCGTATGGCCCAGCCTTGGAAAAGTGGCCCAGCGCTATGGGTTTGCCTTCAGGAGCCCAGAGAAAATATCAAGTTCCATATTTTTTCAAGCCACTGTTTGCTTATGCATGGCTATCTACCAATAACTGACTGTTAAAGCGCTAGCTTTTTCCCCTGTTTTCTTTATTTTTTATTCTTCTTTTCCGATTGCTTATGCATGGCTATCTACCAATGACTGTTCAAGCGTTAGCTTTTTCTGTTTTATTTATTCTTGAGTCATCTTTCCTGAATTTTGGATTTTCAGTTACCTCCCGTAATCTATCTGTCTGTTTCTCTATAGCTTTAAAGCCATTGTTTGCTTATACATGGCTACCTACCCATAACTGACAGGAGAATCTTTTCTTTCATTTTTTTGTTTATTCCTATCTTAAGCTTTCTTTTCTGAATTTTGGATTGCCGTTTATCTCTCGTACTCTATCTCTGTTTTTTTATCTCTCTTCCCTTGTAGGCGAAATACATCTCTTCCTATTTTTTCGATTCTTATCTTCCCGTTGCACGGCTGGGTGGAGGTGACTTATGCTTAGAATATAATTCGCCTTAAACCTTTTCCTCTGCAGAGGTCAAAAGAGGTTGTGGGAGCAACTAATGAAAAAAAATAAAGACAAGGGATTCTATATTTTTAACAGTGAGAAGCACTAACATCCTGAACAAGTACTGGCACTTCTTCCTTACTTCCTCCTTAAGTGATAGAAAAGACAATCAATGATGATATTCATGTTATTCAGAAAATAAAAACCTGCATAGACGACTGCTTGGCCATGAAAGCGGAGAGTGGACATGGGACCAAGATTTCTCGTTGGCATAACATCTATACGAAAGACGATTGGAACAGAGCAGGGAAGACTGCAGAAATATTAGTAGTAGTAGTAGTAGTAGTAGTAGTAGTAGTAGTAGTAGTAGTAGTAGTAGTAGTAGTAGCAGTAGCAGCATGCCTGCATACCTTGAAAATAGACTTGGTCATGAAAGCGGAGACTAGACATGGGACCAAGATTTCTTGTTGGCAGAACATCCATACGAAAGACGATTGGAACAGAGAGAAGGGAAGATTGCAGAAATATTAATAGTAGTAGTAGTAGTAGTAGTAGTAGTAGTAGTAGTAGTACTAGTAGTAGTAGTAGTAGAGGAGTGGTTGCATGCCTGCATACCTTGAAACCTTGGGACGGGGCTGTCTTGTCTCTCAGACATGCCCACGACAACGCACAGTCCGGGTTAATTGATGTGTTCTCTTTGTTTTGCCTAATTCCGACACGGTTTGTCCATTAGGCCGGCGTGTCTCAGCGGACTTATCGCACTGATAGATGGTCGCTGACAGACGCTCCCCGTATACCAGGCCGCCGCCCACTTGCCATGCCACTCCGACCATGAGAGAGAGAGAGAGAGAGAGAGAGAGAGAGAGAGAGAGAGAGAGAGAGAGAGAGAGAGAGAGAAGCAGTTTGCTGGCCCAAAATAAAACAAGCATACTGGACATTCAAATCCATGGCTGTTAAGTACCAGCTGGAAAGACAAAGCAGCTTGTTAGAGAGAGAGAGAGAGAGAGAGAGAGAGAGAGAGAGAGAGAGAGAGAGAGAGAGAGAGAGAGAGAGAGAGTGAAAAGCAGCAGCTGACGGAGCATTAAAGAAACATGGTTAGGAAGACTGGAACTAGCTCGTTTGGATAATATTCGATTATTCGCCATCGCCAATGTTCATTTGTTTGGTTCCAACGACAATAACGGATTGTTCCAGGATATGGATACAAGCAACTAAGATACAGGATTTAGCAGAATGTTAGAGGAATCCGTTTGTTAACGTAAATATGAATAAAGATAAACATACATTAAAATTCGTTAAGACCAATTAACCAATTAAAATCAAAAGGGATGGAGAGAAAAATATACTTGCATGAACACATTATTGCATAGAGGATAATAATAACAATAATAATAATAATAATAATAATAATAATAATAATAATAATCATAATAATAATAACAATAATAATATTATTAATAATAATAATAATAATAATAATAATAACAATAATAATTATTATTATTAATTTTATTATCATTATTATTATTATTATTATTATTATTATAAGCTAAGCTACAACCCTAGTTAGACAAGCAGGATGCTATAATCCCAAGAGCTCTAACAGGGAAAATGGCCCAGTAGTATAGTATATGTATTCATGGACAGCGAGTGTTTGTTATACAAACACATACAGACACAGACAGACACACATATATAAATAAATAAATAAATAAATAAATAAATATATATATATATATATATATATATATATATATATAGATAGATAGATAGATATAAAGTGACCCCTCCTGGTTCATACTAATTCCAGTAAGATCATATACAGTAGGCACCGCGCATCACAAGGAACTGGCTATCCTTTGATGAATCTAGCCAATGAATCCTCTATTAGGCCCTTTGCGTCAATAGGCGTAGGAGGAGATGATGATGAGGAAAGGAGACAAGAAAACGGATAGAATATTGTGCCTGAATGTAGCCTCAAACAAGAGAATTCTAACCCAAGACTAAATTCATTTTAGTTATACTCATAAGTGAATGATCAGTACATTTATGAAAATAAGTGGAACACTTACGACAAAGGCGAAGCATTTTCATCGTTGACAGTTTGTTCACTGTATCTGGAAAAGAAAAACACCAGCCGTTAGCAATATAAACAGGAAGCTACAAATCCTAGAATCATTTCCCTATTCTCACTCTCGCTTACGTTATTTTCATCATTGTTCACTTACTTAATAGTGGCAGAGGTTGAATTAATTTTCCATATTCATCTATTCTAGCTAAGTTGTATGGCTAGCTTTCCTGTTTGGCGATTTTTGCCTAATGTTGTTACTGTTCTTAAAATTTTATATTGTTCATTACTTCTCGTAGTTTATTTCCCTAATTTCCTTTCCTCACTGAGCTATTTTCCCTGTTGAAGCCCTTAGGCTTATAGCATTTTGCTTTCCCAACTAGGATTGCAGCTTAGCAAGTAATAATAATAATAATAATAATAATAATAATAATAGTAAGTATTTATAGAACTTCAGATGGTTTTTTTGCAAGAGTAATATATCAATTATCTTTAAATGAGAGGGCTTCTTAGTTACTTTCTTAATCAGTTTAATTTCAAAATTACATTTCTTAATTAGCTTCATCTAAAAATTAACTTTTTAAAAGCAGTATCATCTCATGTCACTTTCAGCCATACCTTAAACGATATCCTTAAGCATCCTATACTTTCAAGCAAGTTTAGTCACTTCCAAAAAAAGCATGTTACAAGTCTACATCCAGGCGTATATTCATGCAGATATCCTTATATATGAATTCAGTCCTTATCAATTAAAAGTTACTTCCCTGGGGTGTAGTTAAGTTATGGTAAGCATCTCTTCTAGGAGAAGGACACTCCAAAATCAAAACATTGTTCTCTAGCCTTGGGTAGTCCCATAGTCTCTGTACCATGGTCTCCCTATGTCTTGGGTTAAAAGTTCTCTTGCTTGAGGGTATACTTGGGCGCACTATTCTACCTTATTTCTATTCCTCTTGTTTTTCTAGTTTTTAGTTTATGTAGGAAAAATTTATTTTGGGGTTGTTGTTCTTAAAATATTTTATTTTTTCTTGTTTCCTTTCCTCACTGGGCTATTTTCCCTGTTGGAGCCCCTGAGCTTATAACATCCTGCTTTTCCAACTAGTGTTCTAGCTTAAGAAGAAGAAGAAGAAGAAGAAGAAGAAGAAGAAGAAGAAGAAGAAGAAGAAGAAGAAGAAGAAGAAGAAGAAGAAGAAGAAGAAAGTGGTCGAAATAAAATTGTGAAATCGCAGTAATATTTGAAAAAACAATACAGAATTGTCATTATTAAATGGGACTTTCAGAAAGCTCATATTTGGAAGCTTTCAATTTGATATTGAAATTCGAAAAAATTTCTAAAAGCTCTTTTTAAACAAATCTCAATATACTAGAGACGGGAATGTTGGGAATTCATTCTCTATTACATCGCTTCCAATATAAGCTCAAAATTAAATAAAAAAAAAAATAAAATTATATATAATAATATTTCGTCAATCAGCGTCATGAAGTGGCGGTAATAAATATGGATTTGAAAAGGTCAAAATTAAATCAAAGAATTACAATTATTCATCCAAAATCAAAATTAAGAATTTCAAACAAGACGAAGGAACATGATACTGTCAGTAAATAAAAGCATTAAATTGATTGATCGATTAAGTTATCAATGAATAGTTAGATTTTATTAAAAAAAAAAAAAATATACACAAATTCAACAACGAAAACCTTTAAAAGAAACATGTGTCAAAATAATCATACACAAATTCCACAACGAAAACCTTTAAAAGAAACAAGTGTATTACAATCCTATAATATTTAGACCTGTCTATTGAATAATGGTAAAAATACAATCTGCAATCAGTGTATTTTATCCTAAAAATATATGTTTTGTTCGTCAATCACCAACAAAGTATCAAGTACAAGAAGACATGGTTCTTTTGTCTGTTTCCTTTGTAAACAAACAGCTAATACGTTCTTCAACCAATAAAGAATGTTTGACTAATAAACTAATGACCCTAATTAAAAGTTATATTGTTACGATGATGATTAATTTTATATTATCTATGCTCTGTAAAAAAAATTAAATACTTAAATACAAATCGATCGTAGTAGTATATAATCACAAATATTGAATATTCTTAATAACGGTACTAGACAAAAGATCAAACATGATAATGAGGATAATGATATTGATAAAAAACGAATTATACCTATTATTATTGTCACTATTATTATTAATGCTATAGGTAATAGTGATATTAGCATTGTTATTAGGTCTACCAATATTATATATATAAAAAAATATTAAAATTAACATTATTATAAATAAATCAATGCTGAAAAAGTCGCTATAAATCCTATATTATTATATATTCACAAACCGTATTAACAATCTTTTGAAAATTTCAGTACAGAAATATTCAATAACTATCACAAGTGTCATTTTGTATTTTGCTCACTTTTGACAAAAGACAATAAAAATAAGTTATAAAATACCACAACCGTTTCATTTCACAAAGGATTCAATTGATTATTAACCCCCGCTCCCCCCCCCCCAAAAAAAATGAAATTGAATCATTATCGGAAATACTATAATCAATGGTAATTAAATAGTAAACATTTTGAAGTAAAAAATGTAACATACTTCGTACTATAGCCATGTTAACCTCCATTCACGACAAGAACAGGAGAAATGAAAGACGAATAAACCAATTAAAAATACACCAAATACCAACATAAGAAAACACAAGGAAAATAAAAAAAAGATACAACACATATTGACATTCCTAACTCTGGAAAATCCCAAATGAGGAAATAGCGATTTCCATATCTAATAGGAAACAGTGATTAAGGGTCCAGATGGAACGATGATTGGGGGTAATTTACATTGTGCCAAGGAAGCTCTGGCATTTTGCTGCTGATCTCGTTAAGATTATGGATGACCCCGAGGGTCCAGGTTGTCACACCGGAGCGAATTTAAGTCTCCTCTCCTTCGATTTCTTAATCTCGGGAGATGGGAGTTATGAAATGGGAGTTTGTAGAACTTGAGGGGATGAGTGACTATGTTAAAGGATGGTGGAAAAGACAAAAAAACATCGTTTTCAAGTAGAAAAATAGCTCAAAAGTTACCGTCCGCTGTCGTATTTTCTCCATATATAATTGAATACATGGGAATTATTCCGTCAAAAAATCTGGAATACATTGGAATTATCTCGTAAAAATTATTGAATACATTGGAATTATCCCGTAAAAAATATTGAATACATTGGGATTATCCCGTTAAAATATTGAATACGTTGGAATTATCCCGTCAAAAAATATTAAATACATTGGAGTTATCCCGCCAAAAAATATTGAATACATTGGAATTATCCCGTCAAAAAATATTAAATACATTGAAATTACCCCGTCAAAAAATATTGAATACATTGGAATTATCCCGTCAAAAAATATTGAATACGTTGGAATTATCCCGTCAAAAATATTGAAGAGATGGGAATTATCCCGTTGAAAAGTATTGAATACATTGGAACTATCCCGTCAAAAAATATTGAATACATTTAAACTATCCCGTCAAAAATGAATGCATAGGACTTATCCCGTCAAAAAATATTAAATATAATGAAATTATCCAGTCAAAAATTCAGAAAATTAATTTGCTAAGTGAGGTCACACTTGGCTATAAGATATTGAAAGAGACCAAGAAAAACAGCTTAACTAGTCGAACCGAGTCCTGAGGTTCATACCAGCTCTTTAATTTCACTTGGCTGAAGAAATCGAAAACATTAATGAATAGCGAGTTAACGATAAATCATAACGAAATACGAATAAATTTCAATGCACTATTTTGGTACAAAAAAAATTCATAATATCAATAAAAGATTAGAAGATTTAGTATATGAATTTGAATTTCCACAAGAGCTAAAGGATATTGATTTAATACAGATACAGCACTTCTATCTAGAATCGGTCGGTTTTATTCTGAAATACGCTAATTAAACATTAAGTAAAATTCAAACGAATACCACCTTTAAAAACGTTCATATTCATCTTTCTATACACAAGATTTTATATAAGAACTATTATCCAAATGTACCCCATTGTATAATACTGTCAGGGAACTCACCCTTAAAGAAGGTTATCTAACCCTAAAGTGGGCACTTATAGAAATAAAGGAGATGCGAAAAATAGCTTTAGCGTGTTAATTTCAAGGTTTTTCCGAGACATATTAGGTTTTTTTTTTTTAATAATAATAATAATAATAAAAAAACTCATTTCGACGTTGCAAAGTCACACCAAAAACAGAGCCCGTTTGGGCTACTTGCCTGGGTTATGGGAGAACGCATTTCTGTTACCAGAACAGAAATGTGAAAAACACTACTAACTTTCACCTCCACATTTTTGTCTAGATTTGGTAGAAATACTTGTTTGATTTAATTTTCAATCATCGGAAGTTTCTGCAAAAAAAAAATATTTTTTGGGGCTAAAATATATAAATAAAATACTAAAACATATTCATTTGCATTATTACATCTTCCATTTACACGGTAAAAACAATTATGGGACTTCACAAATACAGATTACATAAACAGAGCATAAACATTCCTTTATAAAAGCAGTACAAACACAAAAAGATCATTATATATAAAAGTACAGTGAAAAAATTAAAATGACTATACTAAAGCACAAGCAAATCAAAATATATAAGTATAGTGTAAAAGAAAAAAAAACATCAAAATGACTGTACTAAAGCACTCCAAACACATACAGAAGATCAAAATTTTTAAAGTAAAGTTAAGAAAACATAAAATAACTACGAAAGCACGCCAAATACAGAATAAGATGAAAATATACGAGTAAAAAAAATATCAAAGTGACTACAACAGCACCACAAGCATATTCAAACACAGGAAAAAATAAACATGACTGTCCTACAGCACAACAAACGCATAAACGAGATCACAATAATAAGTACAGTGAAACCCTTTCACATGAAAAAATAAAGGCTTATGGTTTGACTGGCCAAAGAGGAAAGATCAGGTACTTGACACTATAACCATTACTTGGTTTAGGAGAGTGGGCAGCTAGTTGAAGAACTGACCCTACTATCTTGAAATAAATGGAGAAGGTTCCTAGTGCCATATAAGGAGAGGGCCACTTGATAATGCACTTCCATCGCATATGGTATATCACTTCCTTCCTGGAACAGAGCTTGCAAGCCTGCCAGTTGAGAGGGAAAAAAAACCAGCATACGTCACTTCTTGGTATTATACTGCTGGGTCTCATGTGGCATGTTGGTTTTCTTTCCCCTCTCTGTTACTGTCAATGGCTCCCGCTGCAAAAACAGTCATGATGTATTTGGTGCATTGGTTTTCTGATTTCTTCCAACATGCAACATCAACCCTCAATCCATAAGATCTTAGAGGCAGGGGCTTCTCCAAGATCATGCAGTCTCTCTTATGCAGCAGCCAGGCATAACAAAATGGAAAAGTCAAGGATGTACCCAAAGAGCTTGATGTACCACCATCTGGCCTCAAATGAGTCTTTTACACGTGGGTCAGCATATCCCTCTTGCTGATGCCACCATTTTCCCACTGTACTCCTTGATAACCTTGTGACTGTGAACCTCTAACTTTTTCTGCTGATTAATGTATTACAGCGCTGATTTCAATGGTAACAACCCAGTATAGCAAGGATCCCTTCAGAACAGAATGCTCAATGTTTCCCCCCGAGGATCAGCTTCCTTGTTCATTTTTTGGCCAAATTTAAGTGGAGGAAAATCACTCCTGTTATACATCACAATACCCACATATCTGTACCCAAAGTGGTCAATGAGGCACTCCACGAAACCAATACTGGTGAAATAATTGTCTGCATGGATACCAGACTGGTCATAAGGGTCTTGACAAGGGTGATAACAGTTGCTGGGTGACTAGAGAATCTTGCTTCTCCCTGGTAGAGGATGATGCCATGAATGAATCCACCAATGCTTGCCATGCATAAAAGCTTGTAACGCCCCACCCCCTTGCCAGGCTTGCTTAGGATGTACTGCCATGAGGATCCAGACCAAGTCACCTTGTAGGCCACTTTGACCTAATCTACCGACTGCATTGGTGTCTCCGCCGTCTTCAGGAACTCTCTGGTAACAGTATTGAAGCATGGATGAATCTTGAACTGTTCAGTTGTGGTCTGGGTATTCTCACTGTTATTGAAACGGATAAGGGACCCCATCAGCCAGACCCTTTTGGACAATACTACACCAGTCACCTACTGCATCCTCGTCATTGTAACCAGTAATCCTCAATACTAGGCATATGTGAAAGCCAAGGTAAATGATGATGACACAACCGTTATCATTTCAGGAAGGTCAGTGGCCATATCCTTCTGCCAGGCATAGAGGTTCGTCTAGTAAACAATGTCTTCCCGACAACAGAAAGCGTAAGCAGGGTCTATAAGTATTTTTAGGGGGAATGAGTTGATACTGTGTTGGGGTAAATTAAGTCAGGAAGGTCAGGGTACCTGGTGTCGTCCTCCGTCCACACCAAGTTCTTAGTTTCGCATCAGTACCCTAGACTCTCTTCAATGGGGGTGATGAGTCGTCACCTTCCTTCTCGGACTGGGTTTCCAACTCTGGAAAGACAGAAACACAATGTGGGCAACAATGGAGACCACTTGTTTCTCTGTAGTCTGCACAACTCAGCCTTTCCAAGACTAGTGTGGTTCATTGTACTCTGACAGCTCAGCCTGTCATGGACTAACGGGGTTACCATAGTACCGGCACAAAACCTGTGCAGGATATTGACCATGTGCACAAAATAATTTCAACTTAATCCTCAAAACAGAATAATTTCAATCACATCACCAGGAAACACAATTACTTAGGTATATTATGGAAAGTTATCATCAGACTTTCCATAATTAATAGCAGTATACGGTGGCAGATGGCACGGGTTAAGCCAACACTGAATCACTTTCCTTTGTTCTCCATACATGTGCAAACAATCACAATCTAATTGGCAATGTACAGCCGAAGTGTGCTTCTGACTGAAACATATGGCGTGAAGTATGTCGCAGAGCTTGCAATAATTAGACTTATAAAGACAGAGAAAAATGTATCCCGTACGAGGGTTACAGTTCCAGTTCAGATATCCACACCAGGCCCGTTCCCTGACTCACGATTTCTATCGCTTTATAAGAGGCTATAATAGCATAAGTAAGTATTTGGAGATTATGATACTAATAATGATAGAATAGAAATTGTACTAAAAATAAAGGAAAATATAATTTTTTTGTGTACCACACTCAAAACACGACATTTGATACAGGAAATAAAATAATTGACGAAAGTGGTTCACCTATTCAAGGGTTAGTTCAAAGTTTAAACCATTACAATTACCTCGAAATTTATTCATGGCTAATTACAGTCTTTGCGCTGCACATTAAGGTAACTTTCCAGAGGTCATTGTATGCCTTTTGCTTAAAGATTAAATGAATAATTAATTCCAAGCTATACCTTTGCCAGGAATTCAAGGTGATGTTTAAAGGTTTAAAGGTCGCTCATGAATGGCAGAGGCAAGGGACAGTGACATTGCCCTAGCAATCAGGACAATGCCCTAGAGACTGACCATATATCATATGATCAGCGCCCAAGCCTCCTCTCCACCCAAGCTAGGACCAGGGAGGGCCAGGCAGTGGCTGCTGATGACTCAGCAGGTAGACCTATAGGCTCCCCCCACCCATCTTAGCTCACAAGGATGGTAAGGTTGCAGACACTAATGGCACTAACGAGTCTGAGCGGGACTCGAACCCCCGACTGGCAAACACCAGGCAGAAACGTTACCAATCAGGCCACAGCAACCTCAATAAAAGCATGCATGCTGTCTATTAACTTGGGCTTGCATATGCACACCAATAGGTAGATAAATAAAGAGACAGAGATCGAAAGATGTATTAGATATTGTAATCATGCAGCTTTGCTCATTAAAAAATTGGTTCTTTAGGATGTTAATCTTCCAGGTCTCAGCAAGTTATTTTGTAGAGAGGTCGTTAACCCAATCACTTTCCCCATCGTGACTGTGAAGTCCAATAAAGTTGATTGGCCACAAGCTACCAAATCAATCAATTGTCTAGGTCGACAACGATTTTAAAGCTAGATTATGAAGCAGATTCAAAGAAGGATGAAAACGGGGCAATGGTTATAATAGTGGATTTGATTGCAGGGATATGCATGGGAAGATACTTAGGATTTTCAAATACTGACTAGTCATTACTTAAATATATTAAAAGCAGAATGATAAATACGTTAAATGTAAATAAAATAGGATTTAAAACTTCTATTAAAACAAGTATTCACGACTAGATATATTTTGATTTAAAAACATATTTAGATAAATAGCAAAAATTCAATTGTAAATAAACTATATGTAAAATAAAAATAAAAAAATTATGTAAATATACTATAATGTATATGTTATAAATTGTAAGAATTTAAATATGTATTTCATAATAAAAGATAAAAAAGATACTTTTTTCTGGAAATAAATGAAAATTGAGATCCCATCCACTTAAATTGATCCCAAGCTTCACAAAGGCGAGGCGAGATTGTTAACAATTAAACCAGGTTAAGGAGATTGACAGTGCACCGACATTCATACGTTGTAAATCAACATATAAAAATCTAAGTTATGAATGCATGAAAACTCACACATTTACAGCAAATTCATATTTGGCTAGAAATTGCAGTATCATATAATTACCAAATAATTTACCAAATAATTTAAGTTGACTTTGTTCATTCCTTTTTCTGCGATTTATATTCCATACTTTGTCAGAAAGACTACGATGAGCCATTTCTTTACTGCATACAGTCAAAATTATACAGAAACTTCTTTATCCAAAATATAATTAAAATGTACGGACCCGGGAGGGGGCTATTCTTATGGTAATTTTTACGTGTCGTAAAGCCTCAAAATTCATATTTTATTATGAATTAGTCTTTGATGATTCTGAACATCTGCTTTGTTGCCTTGCCAAGTCTTGATGCATTAACTAATAATCATTAACAGAATATAATAAACCGTCCAAACATAGTTGTCTCCCTTAAAGGCAGTTACTAAAATACAAGGTAAGAGGAGAATTTCTCTCTCTCTCTCTCTCTCTCTCTCTCTCTCTCTCTCTCTCTCTCTCTCTCTCTCTGGCACATAAATTTCAATGAAACAACGTTCGAGCATAAAAATGAATTAACTTGTACCACATAAAATACCACAACTAAGAGAATCTCTCCTTCCAAACAATTTCTTTTCCCAAAGAGTCAACGCAACCGTATAAAGAAGTTGTACAAAATATTTGTCAAACAACAACATTAAAGCAGATAACAACGAAATCTTTAGAGCAAAAGCATATAAAAAATGTCAACCAAGCAACTGCACTGCCCTGGGCAAAGGAAAGTAGTCGACACTAAAGTAACTTTGCACAATACGACCCTTTTTTGCATTCATAAAATTCTTAGAAAATCCAGCTGGCCTCTTCAGGCAATGTGGTCTTCTTGCATGGTACTGTGGTGTGAGAGAGTTCCATTTTGCTTGCCTGCACCAGCCACGCAATTGGTGACAGTCACAGTCGGTACTGAAGGGGGTGCAGGGGGGGGGGGGGAGGGGGGGGGGGCCTACTCCTAGTTGGTAGGGTAGGAGGGGTGGTAGATGGGAGTTTTCTTCTAACGAAGCTGGAGGCAGAATCTATGCTCATGGCCAACGTCAAGAGATACAAATCACTATACAGGGAATCACAGAGATTCGTCCGTTTTCTCCGTGTTCAATCAATTTTTTTTTCTTACCTTAAACTTTGAAGCGTATTTTTGAAGACCTTTCACATAACTGGTGACTACAACAGTAGCAAATTATATAGCTAACATTGTTCAAATATTCTAAATTTCAAAATGTGCATAAATTTCAACATTTCTGTACCTACCAATCCCTAAATCTGAAAAGGAAAACCGAATGAATAACACATTTAAATATTTGTAATATAGCCAAAGCAAGATTGGAACAGTCAACATTCAACAAGGCAAAGGTGCTTTAATCAATCATAAATATTCTATTTTGACCATATTCGTTTCTACCGAGGATTCTCCCAGTCGATTTGATACCAAAGCTTTGAACTGTTATTCTTTAGACCTTGATTCATAATATGCAAGTAGGTTGGCTTCTAAGAACAATCACCACTAGCAACAACCATGCTATTTTCTAAGCACTGATTTTGGATGAGATTGGTGGTATGGTGGTATCATTTCAGTAATACCATGTCAAAAGGTATAAGCAGCCCATTAAAATTGTTATTATTTAAAGGCAGTTAAAGCAAAGAAATTACATTCAAAGGCTAAACCCAATTAAAAAGATGAGAGAACGGTAGCTAACAAGCAATATTTCAACCTAGATAACCAATGGACCTCAAATATAAAGTCCACAATTGACAAATATAACTGCACAGATAACATGAAGGCGTTCCAAATACGAGAATAACTGGTTTGGTCAGTCCTCTATACCATCCACTTCCAGGATTTGGAAATTCTGACCTTACCTAGTGTTCCCTGAATCAATTTTACACTGCACTTAACCTAGAAAGTGGGTTGGTCATTCCCGAGAATGAAAGGCAACGAGTTTGCTTTGTCAGGATTTATTCACCAAGGCATCTTCACAATGAGTGCGTTATTATTATTATTATTATTATTATTATTATTATTATTATTATTATTATTATTATTATTATTATTATTATTATTATTATTATTATTACTAGCTAAGCTATAACCCTAGTTGGAAAAACAGGATGCTACAAGCACGAGGGCTCCAACTGGCAAAAATAGCCCAGTGAGTAAAGACAATAAGTTAATAAATAAACTGCATGAGAAGTAATGAAAAATTGAAATAAAATATTTTAAGAGCAGTAACAATATAAAATAAGCCTTTCATTCATAAACTATATAAAGGGACTCATATCAGCCAAATTATAGGATATTATTATGATAATATAAATCATGAAAGACCACAGACGACGCTACTGCCATTTTTTATCCCTGTGAAGAGGAAATACAGAATTATAGTGCCACGATGACGCATAAATAATGGAAAGTGGGTTTTTGAATACGTAAATCTTCAGTTACGTAATTTCCCAAGGAGCTAGAGATATCGAATCCTGCAGATATTTACGAAAAAAGGAACATTAAAGATTTTTTTTTTACCAGAAAACTATAAAAAGTAATTCACAAAATAAATAGGACCATCCTTATGCACCAAAAAGAGGGTCGAAGTGAGAACATAATAGAAATACAGTGATGAAGATAATGATGAGCGGCGATAGCTTTGAAATATTTGGAATCGGGGCCATGATTGATACTACCCTTTACAGCTACGTATTATTATTATTATTATTATTATTATTATTATTATTATTATTATTATTATTATTATTAACTAAGCTAC
>NC_090766.1:56146750-56151750 GCF_036898095.1 Palaemon carinicauda | reverse complement strand
CAATAACCATCAGGCTTTCCATATAAATTTACATATGCATACACAAAATCACGAATACATACGCACTTTTATATATATATATATATATATATATATATATATATATATATATATATATATATATGTGTGTGTGTGTGTGTGTGTAAATGTACGTCTCTAAGTATACATGCAAATACACTGTACATACATACATATAAAATTTTAGCGTGAGTATATAGGTATCAATACATACAGTGTATAGATATACATATACATACATAATATATACAGTATATACTGTACACACACACACACACACACACACATATATATATATATATATATATATATATATATATATATATATATATATATATATATGTACACACATAAACCTATGGACAAAAAGAAAAACAGAAGAAGTCCCTAGTGAAGGCGAATGAAGCAGGAAAAGGAAAAGAAGACGATGGATGGAAAAACTAAGAAAATTTGCGCGTATAGACTGGCACAGAAAGACCATTTACACTGAACAAATATGTGCTCAAGAACACAGTCTAGTACTAGCATATAGAGAATGTCGTTCTCATGCATACTTTACATCCAACAACCATGTATGCATAGATATGCATACTTGACATCCAGAAAACCATACATGCACAGACATGCATTCTTTACATAAAAAACCCTGCATGCATAGATATACATACTTTACATCCAGAAAACCATACATGCATAGATATGCATACTTTACATCCAGAAAACCATTCATGCATAGATATACATAATTTACATCCAGAAAACAATGCATGTATAGATATGCATACTTGACATCCAGAAAACAATGCATGCATATATAGGCATACTTTACATCCAGAAAACAATGCATGCATAGACATGCATACTTGACATCCAGAAAACAATGCATGCATAGATATGCATACTTTACATTCACAATACCATGCATGCATAGATATGCATACTTTATATTCTCAATACCATGCATGCATAGATATGCATATTAATATTCAGAAAACAATGCATGTATAGATATGCATATTTGACATCCACAATACCATGTATTCATAGATAGGCATACTTTACATCCAAAAAACAATGCATGCATAAATAGGCATACTTTACATCCAGAAAACAATGCATACACAGATAGGCATACTTTACATCCAGAAAACAAAGCATGCATAGATATGCATACTTTACATCCAGACAACCATGCAGGCATAGATATGCATATTAATATTTAGAAAAAAATGCATGCATAGATAGGCATACTTTACATCCAGAAAACCATGCATGCACATATAGTCATACTTTACATCAAGAAAAAATTGCATGCATAGATATGCATACTTTACATCCAGACAACCATGCATGCATAGATATGCATAGTTTACATCCAGAAAACAATGCATGCATAGATAACCATACTTTACATCCAGAAAACAATGCATGCATACATAGGCATACTTTACATCCAGAAAACAATGCATGCATAGAAAACAATCCATGCAAAGATATTCATACTTTATATCCAGAAAACCATGCATGGATAGATGGGCATACTTTGCGTACAGAAAACAACGCATACATAGATATGCATAGTGAATGAACATGTGAACGACAAACGAGTGGGAATGTTACTTCCAGTTATGCTCGACTTGAGTAAACCCTGAGAGAGAACCCTGCCATTTCAAACGGCCATACGAGCTTCTCTGGAGGTGTGCATAATTGTCGGAGCTGGCATTCCGTTCCAGTATGGTGGCCCGAGAGATACTGGAGCGATAGCGACAAATTATACTTTGTAGAATGACTGACTGGGGTGAACACTGGGAGGAGGGGGGAGGATGCCAAGATATTGTAGAATGACAGACTGGGGTGGGCACGGGGGAGTGGAGGATGCCCAGAAGTTCAGGGAACTATAGGAGTATGGGGGGGGGGGGGTCATGATATAGGGGGTACTATGTTGATACTGTGGTGTAAAGGGATGTAGATTTTTTGGGACAGGGGGTGGGAGGCTTTTTCGCTAGATATGGGGGGAGGTGTTTGGGGGAGGGCATCTCGGTGGGAAGGAAGTGAGGGAGGGAGCAAGGTCAGAAACGCCGAGAGAGAGAGAGAGAGAGAAAGAGAGAGAGAGAGAGAGAGAGAGAGAGATTTTGGAAATGGCCGATCTATTTTCTATCATGAATTTTTTCTTTATGGTAGATTAAGGTTATTACTACTTCGACCTTAACCCCAGTATTATGTTCTCCCTTGTAGTGGCGACATCTTAAAACAAGAAGGAAAAGGCTGGAGATTCTTCTATATATGGCAAGAGGGGGCGGAGGAGATTTAACTCCTACGGAAGAGATTGGTCCCAATTCCTTTCCTGGAAAATATTCCTCCTTCCAGTGTCATTTTAGTTGAATTGTTTCCCACAAATCATACAGCTAAATATACCAATGTTATTTTCTTCAAGAAACTTTTCATATCAACACGAAGTTGAAATTGATAAGCTTATCTGCGCATATGTTGAAGGCTGAAACACTTCAAAAAACTATCGAGCTTGAGCGGACACAAACCACACTCGGACAATTGCCAAGCAGGTTAGTTTCCTATAGGCCACCACAATAGGAATAACTCAGACCTGACCAATCCACACTAAAGTCTACAAATTCTAGACTGGAGATGTGCGAGAGAAAAAATTAAATATTCCCCCTTTTCTCTATTGTCCATTCGCTCTTATACATACAGACACCAACACCTGAATACAAATATGCGGTTACATACATTTTTCAGCACACACACACACACACACACACACATATATATATATATATATATATATATATATATATATACATATATATGCATATATATGCACAAATATATATGCATATATATATGTAATTTATATAGGCATATATGTATATATAGATATATATGCATATATATATATATATATATATATATATATATATATGCATATATATCTATATTATATATATATATATATATATATATCTATATATATAATATAGATATATATGCATATATATATATATATATATATATGCATATATATATACGCATATATATATATATATATATATATATATATATATATATATATATATACGCATATATACATACATATATATATATATATATATATATATATATATATGCATATATATCTATATTATATATATATATATATATATATATATATATATAATATAGATATATATGCATATATATATATATATATATATATATATATATATGCATATATATATACGCATATATATATACGCATATATACATATATATATATATATATATATATATATATATATATATATATATATATATATATATATATATATATATCGCTAAGAAAACGAAGCAACATCCTCAGCATCCACAATTTATGACTTTTTTTTCAAATATTTGAAATTCGTTTCACTTAAATTTCCCTTACATCTTGCAAGCTGTCTTTATAAAATTCCAATAATTGATAGTAATTACCCAAAAGATAATTAGGCAGCGAGGAGAATAGAACTAAACTTAATTCGACCGATTCGCAGATTCTTAAATATGCGAATAAAGTAGAACACGCGAAAAAAATTACTGCGAAATACAGATAGCAAATTAGCAACCAATCCAAAGCTATATGTTATGAAGAAGATAATGTCAAATTTATGACGAAAATAAAGAATTTTCTTTCCACCTATCTCGAGCTTGGAAACATGAATGAACACACTTGGATATTAAATATATTGAAATGAAGCTGATCTGAATGACGAGATTAAATAAATTCTACGTTTTCATTTGAATCAAACATTCCGATAAATACGCGGAAAAATAGAATAGGATTTCTTAATGTTTTATAGATTTTAAAACACTTTCTCGAAGCATGTTAGTACTTTTATTTTACTAAACAACGCAGCTAAATATGGTCACGAAAAAAAAAAAAATGTGAGAATTTCTTTCGATCAACATTTTCCATTTTGTTAAACGACTGATAAGTCATTCAATTTTATCATTATTCGTTCAACTGTTGGGTTAGAAAGCGACAGGACAAAATCTCCTCTTTTATTCCGTCGGTGTTTTTAAGGTTTAAATACATTTCCAGAAGAATCTCTAGAGGCATTGGTAGAAAACTATCCTAAAACGGTGATAAAAAAAAATCATATATATAAAAAAAATGAAAGCTAACTTCTATTTAAAAATCTTTAGTCCTTGAGCGATGTAATGTGGATAAAACCCGGTAATAAAACCAACAAAATTATATGAGTCTGATAAGATATCTCACTAGCACGGGCAATGTCACATGCCTCGGGAAAGATAAACACGACAGGATAAAAGATAAATAAATATGCATCGGGATCCATTAATTAAATCCCGGCCACTCGTATTTATATCATCGATAATATTGTTGGGTTGAACTGACGCTAAGAATTCTGATAATGAACGCCTGAGAGCTGTTCTTATTTCAAGGCTCCCTGACACTAATCCTTAAAATGGCCGCGGTCTCCATGATGGAATTTGTTAACCTAAAAAATAAATGTATCGAGATGTAAATATTTTGATTGGCAAATAAAATATTATAGTCAAGTTAAAATAGTTCAACAGACATTACACGAGGTTATACTAAATTATTCGTCAATTCGTTGCGTTAAAAATTTACAAACGACGATCTGAATGTTTAAAAATGCCTGATTGAAGGTTATTTTTGAACAAATAAATAATAATAGTGTATGCGTGTATCAGCCCGTCAAAAATGACTGCTAAATATTTGAATATTTTAGTCACTCCTTTCAAAAATACGTAAAATATTCAAGAACTTCAACAATTCGACACTTGTGTGTCACAACTCTTTTTTGAACTTGCCATTTATTCATCATCTTTGAGAGTTTTCCTTATTCAAATTTAACCCCTACCGAGCTAAAAATTCTTATTTACTGATTTAAGAACCGTGGTGGTGCTCTACAGACTTTGCATGGAAGTAGCTATAACTTTAT
>NC_090766.1:56106750-56141750 GCF_036898095.1 Palaemon carinicauda | reverse complement strand
AAAAAAAAAAAAAACAATCATTGTGCCAGCATCTGACCTTTCAATTACTCAGTGATATTATTAAATAAAAAAATAAAAAAACAATCAATATGTCAGTATCTGACCTTTGAAGAATTTACTAAAATCACATAACAAGGAACTTGCCCCTGAAAAAGAAGGAAGGAGTCTGCTATCAGGAAATGGGGAGTAGAGAAAGGGGGGGGGGGAGGGTTACCTCAAGAGAAGGCGAGGGCGTTTGAAAAGAATTATATGAGGTGTGTGTGTATGTGTGTGAAAGAGAGAGCGAGAGAGAAGGGCATTTTCCTGAGCTTGTAAGACATTATGATCGTGCAAACCTCTTATGCATCAATTCCTTACACCGTGCTACCTCGTTCATCATAGACTTATTTGTGAGTCTCAGGCCGAAGACTTGGCTACGGCTTTGGCTACAAAAGAAAGTCCTGACTACGGCAATGGAATCTAAGACTGCTAAAACAACGGCAATGGAATTTATTTTAAGACAGCTAAAACAAAAAGTCCTGACTACGGCAATGGAATTTATTCTAACACTGCTAAAACAATTGACTACGGCAATTGAATTTATTCTAAGACTGCTAAAACAAAAAGGCCTGACTACGGCAATGGAATATATTCTAAGACTGCTAAACAATTGACAACGACAATGGAATTTATTCTAAGACTGCTAAAACAAAAAGGCCTGACTACGGCAATGGAATATATTCTAAGACTGCTAAACAAATGACTACAGCAATGGAATTTATTCTAAGACTGCTTATACAAAAAGGCCTGACTACGGCATTGGAATTTATTCTAAGACTGCTAAAACAATTGACTATAGCAATGAAATTTATTCTAAGACTGCTAAAACAAAAAGGCCTGACTACGGCTATGGAATTTATTCTAAGATTCCTAAAACAATTGACTACAGCAATGGAATTTATTCTAAGACTGCTAAAACAACAGAAAGTCCTGACTACGATAGTGGAATTTATTCTAAACTGCTAAAACAACAGAGAGTCCTGACTATGGTAATGAAATTTATTCTAAAACTACTAAAACAACAGAAAATCCTAACAACGGCAATGGAATTTAATCTAAGACTGCTAAAACAACAGAAAGTCCTGACTGTGGTAATGGAATTTATTCTAAGACTGCTAAAACAATTGACTACAGCAATGGAATCTATTCTAAGACTGTTAAATGAACAGAAAGTCCTGACTACGGTAGTGGAATTTATTCTGAACTGCTAAAACAACAGATATTCCTGACTATGGTAATGGACTTTATTCTAAACTAATAAAACAACAGATATTCCTGACTGTGGTAATGGACTTTATTCTAAAACTGCTAAAACAACAGAAAGTCCTGACTACGGCAATGGAATTTATTCTAAAACTGCTAAAACAACAGAAAATCCTGACAATGGTAATCGAATTTATTTTATGAGTGCTAAAACAAAAGAAAGTCCTGACAATGGTAATGGAATTTATTCTATGACTGCTAAAACAACAGAGATTCCTGGCTATGGTAATGGAATTTATTCTAAAACTGCTAAAACAACAGAAATCCTGACTACGGCAATGGAATTTATTCCAAGGCTACTAAAACAACAGAAAGTCCTGCTTACGACAATAGAATTTATTCAAAGACTGCTAAAACAACACAAAGTCCTGCTTACGAAAATGAAATTTATTCTAAGACTGCTAAAACGTTTTCTATGAAAATATCAGGCCAATGTTATATGTGCACTTCGTTACAAAAATGCATTTATCTTATTAGTAGAGCGTATATTTTCTTCTATTTAGGGAACTGAAAATAAATAATTAATCCCAGTTGCAACTATTAACGATGCTTATACTGCTGTAAAAATAAAATAAAAAAATAATATGTAAATAGATGAGTGAGTCCAAAACATACCCCACCCCTCAAAAAAGGGAAAAAATTGAGATTTCTTTATTCTAAATAGTTAAAAAAAAAAAAAAAACACGAGATTGGTGAATAAAACGAAAAAGTAGAGATTTCTATATTAGAAAAAAAAGAAAAAAACACGAGATTGGTGAATAAAAAGAAAAAATAGATTTCTATATTTTAGATAGTTGAAAAAAAAACTGAGTTCGGTAAATAAAATGAGTATTTTCTCGTCTCTCTTCGATAGCAAACTTGAAAAGAAGCGAGGAGGCCAACGTCGTCGGAAGCTGAAGCCGCGAAGCCTGGCGAACGCATCGGAAGGCGGCCGAAGAATCATTTGAATAAGAAAGGAAGCAGATCTCCGCCCTAGTCTGCTAGCTTGTCGTCGCCTTGAGATGGACTGGGGTCTATCTTGCGTATAATGAGTGAGCTGGCCTGTAAGGGGCTGGAAGGACGACTAAGACCCTGAACTAAGGTCTACTTCGTGTATAATGAGAGATTCCATCATGGGGTCGTGGGGAATCGGAGAGGGATTCAAAAGACCCACCAAGTCTGTTTCTCGCTCAGAACATGAAAATTAAAAAAAGGTTTAAGTAGTAGGAATTGTTGTGTCATCAAAATCTGCACAATACTTAGCTAGTCAATTAATCCTAATGGATATCAATCCCTTCAAAAAAGGGGAACATGCAAAGGAAAGACTACTCAAACCTCACCGGATGACTGTCATAATCTCCGTAACCAAAATAAACAAATGAGATGGTTAAGACTAATTGTTTCTTTGATGCTCAGACGTTTCGAAGACAAAGACACCGGACATTTGGGTCCGAAAGGAAAGAAAGCTATAAAAGAAGAAGAGTTAGCAGCCGAATAATAGACAAGAGGGTTATATTGCAATGAGTAGGATTCCAACTTTGCATCTCCAAACGAGCAGTTTCGACGGGTTTTCCTGAATATTACTGCACTCAGCGTGAGTCGTAAAATTTCATCTACTATGAAGAGAAACGTTTTTTTTTTATAATTATCCCTCGAGTTCAATTTACGCTTTCCTATTTTTAAATAATTTCGTTCACATTTCATTTGAGGATGAGAAAAATATTCACTTGCGGTTACGCTGTATTATAAATCACCGATAAATAATTCCCGTATAGAACAAATGCAAAAATTTCAGTATAATCTACTTATTCGTTATGAAATATCAAAGGAGAGAAAGGCACATATACATATATCATATATGCACGCGATACACACATGTATACATACACACACACATATATATAATATATATATATATATATATATATATATATATATATTTACACACACACACACACACATATATATATATATATATATATATATATATATATATATAGTACATATAAACCATGATAAAAATATTCCAGATACATAAAGAAAATTAAAAAAATTATAGAATATATACACATATGTATATATAACGTATGTACATCAAAAAATTCATAGTATATATACACATATGCATAATTAACGTAATGTAAATTATATATATATATACACACACACACACACACACACACATATATATATATATATATATATATATATATATATATATATATATATATATATATATATATATATATATATATTTCAAATAAGCCATATATATTAATACATTAAAGTCTGGATTCTCTTAACGACCTCGGGATCAGAGCCCCAGGCAGTGACCATACCACTCAGCCAGTGGTATGGTCACTGGCATACAGATATCCTGGACGAGGGTTCAAATCCCCGCCGGTCCGATATTATAGTCTTTGGGCGGTTCCGCCTGGGGCTCTGATCCCGAGGTCGTTAAGAGAATCCAGACTTTAATGTATTAATATATATGGCTTATTTGAAATATGAAAGAAACACGTTTAAATGTGCAAAAATTTATCATTTATATATATATATATATGTACATACGTTATACATATGTGTATACATACTATAAATTGTTTTTTATTTGCCATGTATCTGGAAAATTTTATCATATGGTTTATATGTACTGTGTATATATATATATATATATATATATATATATATATATATATATATATATTTATATATATATATATATATATATATATATATATATATATATTTATATATATATATATATATATATATATATATATATATATATATTTATATATATATATATATATATATATATATATATATATATATATATATATATATATATATATATATATATTGGAATCAGCACAAAGGGTAGTTGGAAAAGTTCCTAAACAAAATTAAGGAAAACTACCAGAAACACAAATAACATAATAATGAAGAATATATAAATGAGGGTGAGTTCCAAAAGATAAAATAGAATTAGCGGAACTAAACCCCCCCCCCCAAAAAAAAAGCAAGACATTTGTAAACGGAATCGAACCAAATTGTGGAAACACTAAAGACAGGAAGAAGCATCAAGTTAATGAAAAATAGACTTGGAACACGGCGGCAACAGATATTTGCTTTTAAGGACGAAGAAATATTATCAACAAAAGGGATGTGATAGAAAATGCAGAGAATTTCTAAACAATGCTATACAATAGTGATATACGAAATATCTTGGCAAATAAGAATAATGAAACACCTGAGACGGTACTAAAATTAACAGTAAGAGAAGAAAGCATTGAAATGCATTGAAAGAGGCAAAGCAGTAAGAGAAGATGGCGAGGATTTCATAGCAGTAAAACTTACTGAACTTTACATAAAATGTCAGCAAGGATGCTATGTACTTACAGCTTGAATTTTTTTCTTTTTCATCATTATACTCGCAAAAAAACGACACACAATAGACCTGAAAAATTACCACCCAATAAGTTTACTTTCCGTAATACATAAAGTATTTACAAAGATCATATAAAGCCGAATAAAAAGACCCCTGGAATTTAATCAACCAAGAGAGCAGGCAGGTTTTAATTAAATAATCAGCTAATGGAAAAATAAACTGAGTATGAAAAATCACTATGTATGACCTTTATAGACTATTAGAAAGCTTCTGATTCTGTCAAAATATCAGCAGTAATGAAAGCACGTCAAAGACAAGGAATAGATGAATCTTATGTGAGAACACCTGGAGATATATATATATATATATATATATATATATATATATATATATATATATATATATATATATATATATATATGCATACATACACATACAGGCAGTGCATCAATCCTACAACTACTGTACATAAAGAGTTATACAGGGAGACCACATCTCTCCTAAACTATTCTGTGTGGCTAAAAGTTTTTGAGAATTTAAATTGGGAAAATGTAGGAATTAACATTAATGGGAATTACTTCCGCAACATAACATTTGCATATGACATAGTTTTATTTAATGAATCATGGGAGGATATGCGAAGTATGATAGAAGATTTCAATAGAGAAGGCAAAAATGTAGGACTGAAAAAGAATATGATGATTAAAACTAAGATAATGTTCAATGGAAATGCAGACAACTAAATTAAGAGTAATGGACGAGCAAGCCACCGGAGATTGTTAATGAATATACATACTTAGGACAAACAGTCAGTGTTTCCCCAAGGACATGAGACCCAAATTAAAAGAAGGATAAACATAGAATGAGCTCTTTTGGCAAACAAAATGAGATTATGAAAATTAAAATGCCATTTTCTCTAAAAAAGAAATTTTGAGTGTTCTTTTGTATTAGGTCACAATTGGGTTGTGACTGCTGTTCTCTTGTAAGAAAATGTGATCACCATAATTGCTGAACATATTTCTTCTCGTGTGTTGAAATATCGAGTGCAGGACAAACCCTTGTTCAGTGATGATTATAAATGCGTTTACAAAGGGAAACAGGAGGCTTATTTCTGGAAAAGTAACAGATCTGATTTGACTTAGAATAACTATACTCGGCTAAAAGTTATTGCCATATTTATGCTTCAGATGAAAATGAATGCAATTTAACGATAAAAGAAAACATTTCTTGTACAGTCCAGGAGCATAACTAGTGGGCTACCCTCAAATCTGCAATAACTGTGGAAACTGCTACCTTACAGTTGGACTATTCGTCAAAGGCTATGCCCATCGCAAACAACTGTGGTTGATAACTGCAAGGGCATGCGATCGTAAAACCACTCTGCCAATGTATAAACCATGCCTGATGCACCAACCAACTTCTTGATGTAGTGATAACAGTGGGAAAGAAGAAATGTAATGAGAAATACGACCATCCTAATTTCTATTTTCATTAAGCTAAACTAGTGAAAGTTAAATTCTTTCTGGACCTTGCTGCTTACGGAAGTGTAAACCAAAATGGTATTTCTTCTTGGATTTTTATAACGCCAGCCGATTTCTTAGTTTTTAAGTAGTCTTTTTTCGTAAGTTAGCAAGAAGAGCGTCTTTTTGCACTTGTTAGAAAATTGGTAATGTTACTCCATTAGGTAAGGCGTTTGTGGTAGCTCTAGCCTGCTGATTACCACCCAATTTCCATAACTCATTATTATGTGAAGTTTTTGAACGTTTTTAGCAAAACGTCTAAACAGTATGTTGAAGGTAGTCGTTAGTTCCCTAGTTTACAATTTAGCTTCGTTAAGGCCTTCGAACATGTGAGGCTCTTCTTACAATTTCCAATATATACTATAGAGAAATCCCTTGATTGTGGCCAGGAAGTGCGTATTTACAGCACTTTCTATCCCCCCCCGCAAAAAAAAAAAACAAAAAAAAAAAACAAAAAAAAAAAACCCTATTGATTATCAAGAGTAAATAGCTATTTTGATTAGACTCAGGATAAATTTCCACGAAATGCTACAAAACAGAAGTTCTAAAAACACTGATGTTTAACTAGGTAATGAAAGTTGACTTGCTTTGCCTGAGGATAGTGCAGTCCAACCAGTAACCATTGAAGACTTAGAGTTATTGGCTTTGATTTTAGTGCTTATTTATTATCATAAAAGGATGAGATTAAATACACTCTATAGACCTTGATTAAATAGGTAGCCCGATTAACATCGGGAAGAAAAAATTAGTGTTAAATATATAAAACAAAATATATATTGAATATAATGGATAAAAAAATGGAGGTAGAAATCTGTGATCCTTAGAAATTTAAATCTTAACTATAAAACCCAAGTTTCTTAAAAAAAAAAAAAAAATTAAATTCCTAAAAACTGAGAAATTCTGTCTGATAAAAGGTCAATAAAACTTTTCTCGCCAAAACATAACTTTCTTTTAGAAACTTTACAGTTGCTAACAATATGTTTTATAGTTAGAATACAGTCACACTCATTGCAAATAGAACCGATTCATGAGGCGAGAACGTCAAATACCTATGCGTCAGTCTTGTGTGACCTATACGTAATTTTGCTAAAATTACTTCATTTCTTCTTTCTTTTTGTACTGAAGATTCCCATAGGGGAACAATTGGCTTTATTTCTTTTAACTCATTTTCATCAAATTCACTATTCCGCCGAGCTTGCAATTTTGTAGCTATGAAATGCTTTAATTAGGTTATACAGTATAATCCCTCACGGGTAGTTTAAAAGTTTATATTGGTGAGTTGATTGTTGACTTAGCTGCAGCATCCGTTATTTTATTAGTCATAACCCCAAATATGGGCAGGAATCCAACATATTTCTATATTTACCCCACGGGAGTAAAACCGTTCAAGGAGATCATTAATTTTCAATACAAATTGATTCCTATGAGTGTAACCCTTCAGGGCTTCTGTGACACTTCTTGAATCGGTATAAATCACAAACTTATGATTAGCCTTATCTTCAATAGTTTTAATAATCTGATTTGCTAATATAATGGCTGGTAGTTCAGATGCAAATACTGATGCTTTTTTGGGTAACAAAAACTGCCTTTGATTATGTTAATCCCGAGTCCTTGTGTTCAAATTTGAAAGGATGACACCAAGGTAGTGTTTTCTTAGCAGCATTAATGAATTTATATAATACTTTTCAAAGCGTAGTTTTAACTGGGCACAATAATGACTATAGGAATGTAATAGCAGGTGTTCCATAGGGTAGTGTTCTTGGCCAATAGTTTTCATACTAAATAAGCATATGTGGTTGGGTTAGGAAACAAATTCATTGCATTGCAGATGATGCTACTCTCTTTGCATCAGTTCCATCTCCTGAATTTAGCCCTATGGAGAGATCTAGTTAAAACTAGAGCATAGTTCACATTATGGGGGATGAAGGTAAACTGTAACAAATCTCAAAGTATGATTCGAGGAGAGTGGTCTCTGAACATGCAATTCTAGGTGTGATTCTTGATTGCGAATCTACTTTCGAGAAGCATATTGTCTGTGTCTTCTTCAACTGCCCCAAAACTGGCCTATTGAAACATTCTTATAAGATTTCGGTGATGAATTTAACCCGAGAAAATGTTTCAATTCTTACATCCTACACTCTTTAGAGTATTGGTCTTTAGCAATAACTTATCAATTTGTTGGACAGAAACTTACGGTTCAAAAATTCCTTATTCCTGAACTGAATATTAATCTCTGACACCTATGCAGTGAGTGCTTTGGGCAAGTTGCTTAATTCTTTATCATTCTGACCATCATTTGCATTCAACTCTTCTGGGACTGTACCATCATTTACGTAGAAATATTGTAGGTAAGCAGTTAATTCCAACGATCTTGCCTTCTCCATCAAAAGGCGTAATACTACACAATATTCTATAATCTTGCTTAGACTGGGACCACATTATGGAATGATCTTCCTAATCTGAGAGTTGAATCAGTGGAACTTCAGAGTTTCTAACTTGTTACAAATGCTTTTCTGTTGAACAGGTTAAAACATATGTCTATTTATATAATTTATATATGACAGATCTATCATAATGTTACTAATTCTAAAATATTTTATATATTTCATCGATTACTTCTCATATATAGTTTATTTGACTTCCTTTTTCATTTTCCCCCAGAGCGGCTTTTCCTGCTTTTCACACTAAGATTGTAGTCTGGCTAGTAAACAGTCACGTTATATATATATATATATATATATATATATATATATATATATAAATATATATATATATATATATATATATATATATACATATATATATATATATATATATATATATATATATATATATATATGTATATATATAATACAATAAATACGTAAGTGCTTTGTCCTCAGAAAATGTTTTTGATAAAGGAAAGTCTCACCTTCACGATTAAAAAACTACGAACTTTCATATGTCGGCAATTTTTTTTAAATAAAACCATGCCGAAAAGGATATTCTAAACAATTATTAGAAACAATCGAAGGAATAAAAAACTAATTAGGCAAAAATGGCAACCTACAGAAAAAGTTTCACTCGAAGAATAATATCATATCTACCCAATCATTTCTCTTTACAAAAATAACAAGTTCATCACATTGCTAATAAATTTTCATGGAAATCCTACCCATAGATACGCCAGTTTTAAAATGCAAATATTAATAAAAGGCAAATGAAAAATAATTAAAGATAAATGTAAAAAGTCAATTTGTCCTCAAGTCATGGTGAGTAACGCAAGAACTTAAAAAAAAGAGAGAGAGAGAGAGAGAGAGAGAGAGAGAGAGAGAGAGAGAGAGAGAGAGAGAGAGAGAGAGAGAGAGAGAGAGAAGTCGAGGAGGCAAAGGAAACACTATCACTCCTCACAAATGACAAGGGTTTGACACCATACCAGGCAAAAACTGCATGTCTTCCACACAAGCTTTTAGTCCTTACCACCAACTTCCATATCACACTTTTTCCAGCTTTTTAAACCTTTTACGGCACATTCTGGGAACCCCCAACACCCCCCTTAAAGAAAAGACCCTTCCCCCTACCATAGGGGCCCATCTTAAGCCAATCTCCCAACTTACATCTCCCATCTCACAAGACCCACTTAAATTTCAACGATTTTGCTAATATTTATTGAAATACATTTTTTCAAAAAGAAATTTTTTTCTTTATTTCAAAATTAATCTGACAGATTTTTAACCCATCACACAAATGTGTCCTTTATATTCCTCTCTTTTCATTTTATCATCTTATCAAACTAACATCTGCACACGTCACGGACTCCTCGTCAACGTTCTTTTACCCTCACTGTTATCTCATATTATGATCTCTCCGCTTTTATCTCCAAAGAGACAAAGATGAACCATATTAATATTTACCCTAAGTAAAATTTCAAGAGACGTGGCGTGTTCAAGTTAACTTTAAATTATATAAAATTACATTAGTTTAAATTAATAGTTTTTAATTGTTCATCTTATTAAATAACTTTTTCATGGATAATGAGGGACACTAAATAACCTTGCCATTTACTTTCATATAAATGTTACAATATAAGGCACCTCACTTTAATAGGTTCAAATGGAATTTTTTTTTATGAATTCTCTCTCTCTCTCTCTCTCTCTCTCTCTCTCTCTCTCTCTCTCTCTCTCTCTCTCTCTCTCTCTCTCTCTCTCTCTCTCTCTCTTCCAAAAGATAGAAAAAATATTCTCATTACATTACTATTTCATATTTGGATTTCCTTGAAGTAGGCATGTAAAGGACGAGTACAATGTTACGAATAAATGGAAAGAAAGGAGAGAGGAGGGGGGGGGAGTTTGAATTCTTCCAGAGAAGTGTCATATATGTCTTAGGGGGTCTCATGGAAAGGGCCGAGGGAGAGGGGGGGGAGGGGGGAGGGAAGGACTGAATCTGCTCGAGAGGGGCAATATGGCGGCGGTTTACCAAGCGGCTGCCCAGTAAAAGCGATTGGAGAGGAGATAACCAGCGTCCTATTGTTTTAACTCACAACCCTTAATTCTTCAGCCCACCGCAGCAGAGACCAGGTTATGGTCCTTTTGCAGATGACGAAAGGTGAAGTTTAAAATCAGATTATTCTTTCCCTGCCTTTTTTTCCCCTGCTCTCTCTCTCTCTCTCTCTCTCTCTCTCTCTCTCCTCTCTCTCTCTCTCTCTCTCTCTCTCTCTCTCTCTCTCTCTCTCTCTCTCTCAAGCAACTTTTTTCTAAAAATTTCCTCACACCTGTCTATACTGCAAGTTTTTAATGAAAGAGTGATTAAAAAAATACTAACAAAAATCCTAACACCTGTATTTACTGTGTGTTTTTACTGAAATAAAAGTAAAGAAAAAAATTAACTGGTATATAGCACACCCTCTAAAACCTCGTGGCAAAAAAATAAAATGAAAAATGAAAACAAAACCAATCATGACAGTGGTAATGTAGTGATCATTAACGTAACAGGCATAATTCAAATAAGGTTAATAACAACTTTCATTTAGAATACAAACAATAAAAAAGAAATCTAGTGAATAAAAACTAAAAAAAAAAATTTAAATTGGTAATTTTGATATTTTCACATTAATATTTACTTATCTAAGTTCGAAGGCGGCTCCTACCCAATTTACTAGGACAGTCAAAAAAATTTTGACTGAGAATCAGATTTATCGGAAAATTCCTCAAAATTGCTTCTAAAAATAAAAAGATCGCATCTCACATGCAAAATCGATTCCACATTCTAATAATTAATTTCCACCATTAACCCAATTATATCTTTAAATTCATTGTATATTACTAGTATTTATTTTTATCGATTTTATTAAATAATATAACTACTGTATATCCCGTAAGTATAAGGAAATACCCGTATGATGTAAAATATCAAAGGAAATTTCTTATTATCAGAATTATGGTAGTCTATATCAATTTAGTTTTTTTTTTTTTTCGGATCACTGATTCCCCCAATTTTAATGTGAAGTGTTGTTTTATTCTCATTCGTTTGTTTGAAGAAAACATCTCAAATGTGATTGAAGACTAGAATCTACTAAAGAAAGTTTAAATTAGAAACAATAAATGAACTATAATTTACAAGTATATTTTTTCTTCTTGGCAAGAAATCTATATTTAAAAAAAATCATTTATGTAAATTCTAATTCCATATGGGAAAAAAATAGCACCCAATGTGATAAGGGGAATCCATACCGTTATGTTGCAAAAAAATAAAACATATTCGTATATTTTTTCTTAGCAAGAAAGCATTAATTAAAAAAAAAAGAATATATATATATATATATATATATATATATATATATATATATATATATATATATTTGATTATTTTAATTCCTTATGGGCAAAAGAGCCACAAATGTGATGAGGGGATTCCATGTCCTCACAATAATAATCTAAACGCAAATTTTTTTCTTAGCAAGAAATCTGTATTAAAAACAAATATTCACGTTCATTTTAATTCCTTGTGGGACTTAAATAGCACCCAATGTGATGGGAATCTATGCCCTCGGAATAAAAAACTAAACCTATATTCTTTTTCTTGGCAAGAAATCTGTATTTAAAATAAATATTTTAGGTTCATGTTAATTCCTTATGCGACAAAAATAGCAACAAATGTGATGAGGGGATTCTATGCCCTCAAAACAAGATTAGAAAAGAAAAAAAATCCGTAGAGAAAATGCTATTTAAACGTATCATGCACCAACAATACATACGAAGAAAAAAAAAATAAATAACTTGCCGTCTTAAATAAGAAATGGTTAACCTTCAAAGTTAGATATAATTTCAAAATGACGACCTGATTCTTCTCAAGACTGTCAGAACTTTTCTTATTAACTGAAAAGTTCTGCATTCAGGAGAGACATTAAATATTGAATGAATGAGGGCGTTCAGAATATATATTGATGAGCAAATCCTTTTTAAAATAGTCATAATCCTAATGTTTAAGAAATGGCAAAACTCTTGGCATTATTGTTGCATCATCATTATTCCCTCATGATTGAGTTTAACTACACAGTATTTTACATGAATTATGGTATTCTTATAAAAATCGAAAATTATAGAAAAAAAAAATAGTTTTTATGTTTTCAAGGAACATTATCTTATAGTTAAGGATATTATTTTATATTTAATCTAATATATTACACAATTTTAATATTTAATCAAATATATCAGAAAATTTTAGTTTTATCTGAAAAGGTAAACGATGCAATATATATAAATTTAACCTATCTAAAAATTTAACTGATAGACGATTAAGAAAATAACCACTCGGTCCACATTTTTCAAATAAACTAATTTACGTTGTTTTCTTCAGCAAATTTATAAATAGTTTTCGAAAAACCATCTACAATGGCAGGAAAAAATTGTAAATGACCTTGGTATGGATTCATAAATAAACAAATATGTATGTTTATATGCATATATATAAATTTATATATATACACACATACATACATATATATACACACTATATATATATATTATATATACACATATATACTATATATATATATATATATATATATATATATATATATATATATATATATATATATATATACTGTACATATATACATACATATCTATGGACATATACATACATACATACATACATATATATATATATATATATATATACACGTGTATATATATATATATATATATATATATATATTCCTGTTCTTTTTAGCTGGTTTCATCCAAATTATGTTATATATGTAATGTTGGTTGCATCTACATTAGAACCAATTGCTTGCAGGATCTTGTGAGCAAAATCCTTATCCAGAGTAAGCGTTTTTCACCAGAATTAGATATCTTAAAGAGCTATTTCAATTAAGTAACACATTTCGAAATTAATTCCAATGTAATTTTGGTAGATTACAAATAGATAGAAATTATAGACGAAACTCTTTGGTATTATAGTTTTTGGAACACTAAAAGTCCTAAAATAGCCATTTTTTAAATTGTTAAGCTAATATTTCTCATGCAAGTTCAAATCGCTAATCTCAGCTATGACATTTTGGTTTAATATAATTACTGTACAGAGTAGTAATTATCTTAAACACTAAACACATAATACACATACTAGTTACACATGCTATTTATCTACGAGGGGCATTAGTTTTTTACATTATCTAACATTGGTGATTACTTTCCAAACTCTCTCTCTCTCTCTCTCTCTCTCTCTCTCTACAGACTCGTCACATTCGTATAGCTCCCTGAAATAATCTCTCTCTCTCTCTTCTAAATGAAAAGGAGAGAGATGTCGAGCACATATAACTGGCTGAAGTACGCTCTCTCTCTCTCTCTCTCTCTCTCTCTCTCTCTCTCTCTCTCTCTCTCTCTCTCTCTCTCTCTCTCTCACCTCCCCTGAGATAATACCATACAATAAAACAACCTTTATTATGATCTCATACTTCAAGAACAGCACGACGACGATTACGATGACGACGACGTCCGTCGGAGGAGCCCCGCGAGAGAGAGAGAGAGAGAGAGAGAGAGAGAGAGAGAGAGAGAGAGAGAGAGACAAGTCTATAATTAGGAGGAGCCAACGCCTACAATTATCGCCCTTCGCGATGAGGGGTCATTCCGGGCACGGGGGTCTCGGGACAACTGCGTATTACGCGATTAGGAGGTGACCGCGGCGTTGCTATTACGCTCGATTAAGAAAACACGGCCAGACATTAATTGCAGGGGGGGATATTGTAAATCTCACTACCGGCATTTGGGATAGGATCATAAAACGCTGAAAATGCTGCGCTCATGAGCTACTGTTCGATGGAATAATTCTTGATGGGAATTTATATATTTGTTAAATGGTTTTATGTTGAACATGCTATCGTAATTCTTTTTATAGTGCATATATGAAAGATCTGTTTCATTGTTGTTGCTGGTCTTGAAATATTTTAATTGTTCATTACTTCTCATATAGTTTATTTATTTGCTTATTTCCTTTCCCCTCTCGGCTATTTTTCCCAGTTGGAGCCCTTGGGCTTACAGCATTCTGCTTTTCCAATTAGGGTTGTAGCTGTTCTAGTAATAATAATAATAATAATAATAATAATAATAATAATAATAATAATAATAATAATAATAATAATAACAACATTCTTTGGTCATCGTTTGCAACTTATTTGATTTCTCACTTTAAATCTTCAACGGGTTCTTACAGGAAAACATATCAACTTATGAATTACTCGTTGCAACTTATATGATTTTTCACTTGAACTCTGTTTAAATCAGTAACAGGTACTTAAAGAAAAAAAATCGATTTTAAATCAGATTTTTTCTGTCTTCAATGTACTCAAATTTACCTCCGCTAACGAAGTAGGAAGGAGGTTATGTTTTACCCCCTGTTTGTGTTTATTTGGGTATGTGTGTTTGTGTGTGTGTGTGTGTGTGTTTGTTTGTGAACAGCTTCTTGGCCACAATTTTATCTTGCATTGGATAGCCACGAATCAAGCTACATAATTGAATAGGATAAAGTCATTTATGTATTGGTAATTCAAATAGCCTTTTGATTATCAATATAAACACTGACCTGCATAAAGAAAGCATGATTAACATAGTTAATCAGTAGCCAAACTGGAATTTATTAAGTGGTAAAGAATTTTATGGGATTCTTTAAATGCTGAATAAGGAGAGGAAGATTAATCTTGGAACCAGACGAGAAAAATCCATTAACCTCATCACATTCCTTTCTGTCTACCTTTCTATCAATATCATATATATATATTACATGTGTATTACATATATACGCAATATATTTATATTATAAAAATTCTTCATCAAAACGATATTTCATCCTGAAAAAAAAACCTTTGCTACAGTATCTCCTAGAATTCCCTTTTAGATAAATATGCACACACACATTCAACGCTTCTTACTCCCTCTTCCTTCCCTAACTAAAAAAACCCTCACCAGAGTATGACTACTCCCCAAATATTTCCAGTTAGGAGGATGAATGCAAGACGATTCCTTGAAATTAAACTCAAGATTAAACTTAATAAGAAAACAGGGACGAAGATAAAGAGGTAATAATCCTATTTAGGGGAAATCTTAGAATGAGTTTGTTATTGAAAAGGTAACCAGGTGTCATTTCTAACTGCACTGCTATCGTCATTCATATGCAGCAAGCGAGAACTGTCATTGATTTGAAAAACCAACCACCTCACAAAACAATGTTTATGGACCGAAAACCAAAACACAGCATACAAAATAGAATAATAAAACTTAAAATATAAAATATACAAATTAATACAAGTAAAGGATACACCTATGATAACAGAGAATGTTAAACTTAGCTTTCACATGTTACTGACTACGGAAAACACTGATGTACAAAAAGTGAACATTAATGTATGAAATAAGTACACAATTCTCTAGCAAATTGGCGATTAATGTTAATGATTATTCAAAGCAATTTTTAAAATGCTCGTAAAAATCGGCGAGGACTGTTCAGTAGAAAATTGTTTTGAGAAGAAGGATTTTGTGTATGCTTTGTCGTCCATCCATCAGATTCTGCCTGGTGTAGCAGTTATGTATGTAGGTATAATATATATATATATATATATATATATATACACACACACAGGGTGGTCCAAAAATAGGCGAACAGTAAATGATTACACATATTTCGAGATTACATTTATAACAATTATATTTACTAACACAATTATTGCATTGACAATCAAACTTTATTGTGAATCAAAATACACTTGTATTAATATAACCGATACATAAACCTATTCCACAGACTTTCCACCTATTTTAGAACCACCCTGTATATATATATATATATATATAGTGTGTGTATGTAGGTATGTGTTGTGTGTGTGTATTTCTTTCCTGTCCTGCTGAGCCGCATTCGTAAACGTATGATTACTCGGTCTCCCTCCCTCGTGTAGGGGGGAGAGAAAGTAGTCATACGAAGAGGACCGGTGTGTACTTCTGGACTTCACGTCACAAACTGACACGCAGGGATTATTGTTAAACGTGTCCATTGTTTATCTCCACAACGAACAAGAGAAGTATGCAGCGAGATAAGACATATTAAAACAATTTTCAGTAATTGTTAGATTTCTACGGTCATCTACTTTCCGATAAGAAAGCATAGAATCATTATTTTTTCTATTACATTTATTAAGCTAGCTTTTGACTTTTATCTGAAGACATATTTATTCTTTTGTATGTCATTTATTTCCTTATCTCCTTTCCTTGCCGGGCTATTTTTTCCTGTTGGAACCCTTGAGATGATAGCATCCTATATCTCCAACTAAGGTTTAGCTTAAGTAATAATAATAATAATAATAATAATAATAATAATAATAAGTAGAAGATACAGCATTATTGATTAGACCTGTATATGCATATATTAATGTCTTGTAATTCAGAATACCTGTCGTCAGTTTCCAGGTTTGCAACACTTCAGGTTTAAATTATGTCTCCATTTATAAGATAAATTGTTTACATCACTACAACGAGGTTTAATCGCCTTTTGAAAACAGTCATATGAAGTGAAACTTCACATAAGCAAACCAGTAATTTAATTACTCTATATTTTGAAAACGAATGTTTTTTCCATCTATTAAAAAGTTGACCCAATGAAAAAAAAACACCTTATATGTCCTTGTACAGTTACACTTACCTGTACCAATAAACACTAGGTAGTAATTGGTCCCGCTTCTGTGGGAGGCGTTTTGTTAGACACGACAATTTCATGCTTTTTTCTCTTTTTCTTGTTACTGTACACATCGCTATCGTATGAAATAAAATGATTGGTGGCTCAATTACTTATCTAATAGTTTGCATATAAGTAATGGTTCGAAGAACTTAAAACCCCAAGTAGAAAATCGCTGTTCTGATGTATAATAACAAAAGCTTGCTTAAGCAAACTTTTTTATTTCTTTCCCAATTAACTTTTTTTCTTAATCACATTATTTAAATTGTGGCATCTATATACATCTATACACATATATAAATATAAATATGTGTACATACATATATATCACCCACCCCTCTCTCTCTCTCTCTCTCTCTCTCTCTCTCTCTCTCTCTCTCTCTTATATATATATATATATATATATATATATTATATCTTATATATACATATAAAATATAAATATTATAATATATATATATATATATACATTATATATATATGTATATATATATTATATATACATACAAATACAGTATAAATTAATAATAATGATGAAAATAATAATAATAATAATAATAATAATAATAATAATAATAATAATAATAATAATAATAATAATAATACAAACAACAATAAAAAGCATGGGTTTTGAGCAAGCACAAAAATATTAATATAACCATATACAAACACATTTCTGCCCATTAGTTGAGATATTCAATTCGCTTACATATATTCAAAAAGTTCGACAATAATGTGACAATATAACTAAATATTTATTCGTACTCGAGTACTTACAATTCCCCACCCCCCAGAATGAATAAATATTCCTAATCAAAAATAGACATCGTCACTAAATCTTAAATATCCACAAAGTCAGTCAGCCGGAAAATATGCGTTGCGTCCTCCGCCAGTCATGAAATTTATAACAGAGAGAGAGAGAGAGAGAGAGAGAGAGAGAGAGAGAGAGAGAGAGAGAGACTAAGCATACAAACAATCTGGTACTAATAATCATAAAAACTAACACTAATACCTGCTCTTCTATAAGCAGGTGGAGTCCTCCACCCACCTGGCACCCCCTCCTCCTACATATGGAGGCCCTCCACTCCCTAGATAGCCCACCCCCCACCCCTCCCCCCTCCCCCTCCATGCTGTTAGGGTTGATCTCCATCCCAGCCTCTTGGGAGTCTCCTATCCCTGTCCCATCCCATGACACTCCCACTATATCCCAATATCTGAAAGAGTCCTAAAGGAACCCTCTCCCCCTTCGACCAAGTCCCATTCCTACCTCCCCACCCCCCTTTAAGATCCCCTGAGCATCTGTTAAGAATGATGCTAGGTGTGATAAAGACTCGGGCATTGTCTCAGCTCACCTTCCCCTGGCCCCTTCGGGTAAAGATACCCATCATTGTACCCGCCTCTCTCTCTCTCTCTCTCTCTCTCTCTCTCTCTCCTCTCTCTCTCTCTCATATAACCCTAATTTTACGATATCCTTCTACCCCTACATTTTCTTATGCCTTTCCCCAGGATGAAATTCCCAGCAGCATTTCTTAAGCTAAGGTGATCATTTAGTTGTTAATTCTCGTGGCGGAAAGAAGCAGACTTAGAATCTAAAGATCTTCTGATAAAAAGACTAAAAACATTTCTTTACTTGTTGCAGTTGCATTAGGTTAACACAAGTATAAATAATTGAACATAATTGTGTGTATGTATGTACGTATGCATGTATGTATAAGATATACATACTCTATCTATAAATGTGTATATATATATAATATATATATATATATATATATATTTATTACTTTATCTACACACGTATATATGTATATATATACATCTATATGTATATATACATCTATATATGTATATATACATATATATACATGTATACTATATACACACACATAAAACAACAACAAATAAAGCCATTACTAGTCCAATACAGGATAAAGGCCTCTGACATAGCCTTATTTATGTCTGGAGTTTGGCCACTTTTTCATCACCACACTGGCCAGTGTAGATTGGGGATGGTGGGAGGTTTCCGGTGTAATCGCTCACAGCAAGCCAACCTAGTATGGAGGGCCCTGACTAGAACACCTTTGCTGATCCTGGCGATAAGCATACTTTCTCTATATATTATATTTATATATATATATATATATATATGTATATATATATATATATATATACTATATAGATATATACACATATATATATGTATATATATACCTGTAAAAATATATATATACATATATATATATACATAAATATATACATATATATATATACACATAAATATATACATACATACATACAAATACATTATATATATATATATATATATATGTATATATATATATTATATATATATATTGAATAAATATACACTGGAGAGGGTGCCATAATATTACAGCCATATGATTCCCCGTAAGTCTTTAAGACTTATACTGCTGTTGCTACGTCCAACCTCTAGCCTAAACTGATATCCAATAAAATATGTGAATTGAAATACATCGCAAGAGAAGAGCACCATTAAAAATTAATTATCAAATTTACTTATCTGAATGACAATGACATGAGTCATGGTATGACAATGAAACAATCTCCAATAGATTTAGTATATTTGAGAACAAAGCCCTCAGAAGGATATTGGGAGTTAAATGGCAAGACAGGATTAGAAATGAAACTATAAGAGAGATTACTCGAGTACCATTTTTGGATAAAGATCATGATGATGGGTAGATGAAGATGGTTTGGACATGCTCTTCGTACTCCCCAAGAGAGATTAATTCACCGAACGTTTAGCTGGGCTCCACAAGGCACTAGAAGAGTTGGAAGTCCCAGGCCTACATAGCTTAGTACTATGAAACGTAAAAAAGATGATGAATGGAGAAGTAATAAATTAAAAGCTCAAGATAGCGACGACTGGCGAAATCTAAACAAGGCCCTTTGTGTCAATTGGCGAAGGAGGAGATGATTATGAAATGGCAATACGACGAAGATGAAATTAGGATTGTGAAAATAAAGGATAAATTATAAAATCTTGAAATAAAAAATAAAGTCGATATTTGTAAATTAATTATTAATAACAATAATAATTTACTGGGATCCAGACTCAGCCCATTTAACATCAATTCTAAACGGACAGACTCACTGATATTAGGATGATACGAGAAAAAAAATTAAAGTATTAAGTTAAAGAACAATTAATCTACCTTCATATCAAATTTAGTTTACCTCTGAAGTTAGTATGAGGCTAAAATGAATTGTGAACTCATTCGCAAATTCAGAAACCAAATCAACACGGAACCGGAATCCTACATTCCTCCGTTCATTTCTGATACCTGCTTATTTTGCCCTTGGAAAAGTAGCTGTTTTCTATAAGTACCTAGTGTACGCGACCCGTCAAAAATGAAGGCCAAATATTTAGATAGATGTGCACACACATATTCAACCCTTTCCACACCCTCCCCTCTTTCCTAACTATAGGCTACAACACGGAAATTTAGGAAATTTGTCGGAGATTGTGGTTTCCAAGTATCCCTATCGGAGTAACCCCTCTCACCAGGGTATGGCTAGTCCTCTCACCAACCCAAGGAATGGGGAGAGACCGAGTAGCCTAATTATACGTCTTGCAATACCACTAGGAGTGATAGGAAATAAACACACACGTTGTGTGTGTATATATATATATATATATATATATATATATATATATATATATATATATATATATATATATGTGTATATATATATATATATATATATATATATATCCCGCCACGTTGCTCTATTATATAAGGGACATTCTTCATGTGTTTTTTTCCAATTTCTTCCACAATTATCGTAAGTGATTGTTAGGATTTAAAAAAAAAAATTCTTCTTTTCCCAATCAATTAAACACTTGATCTGACACATTTCTATATGTATTTACACCAGCAAATCCCTTCCCTTCCCAATAAAACGACATCTACTACAATTCTATCATGTTCGTAATACTAGGCAGGCAGTTAATTCTAATAGCCAGGCCTTCTCCATCATGAGGCTCAATACTGCACAGTATTCTAGAAGTTTTATTCCAGCTGTTGCCAAGTTGTGGAATGATCATCCTAATCGGGCAGTTGAATCAGTAGAACTTCAAAAGTTCAAAGTAGGAGCAAATGTTTTTATGTTGACCAGGCTGACACGAGTCTTTTTATTGTTTATATATGACATATCTGTTTTTGACACCGTTAATAGTTTATACAGGACATATCTGTTCTGACGCTGTTATTGTTTTTAGAATGATTTATTGTTAATTCATTCTCATAATTTATTTATTTCCTTAATTCCTTTCCTCACTGGGCTATTTTTCTCTGTTGGAGCCCTTGGCCTTATAGCATCTTGCTTTTCCAACTAGGGTTGTAGCTTGGCTAATGATAATAATAATAATAATAATAATAATAATAATAATAATAATAATAATACCTATTGGACTGGGTTGACATTTATTGGATTTATGGATTTGGGCTGTAGCCCAGCGCTAGAACCTGTAAGGTCATTCAGCAGCAAGTGCATATAGGGTAATACCATAGAGTTACGCAATGAGATTAAATCTAAAAGACGTTGGACAGCAATAAGGAAGACTGGAAGGAAAAACGGGGATAACGTAGAAAGATATATCAAGTGAAATGTGTGTCTATCCATACCATTGATATTTCTTTTTACAGAATCTTTTCATTTCTCTTCTAGGCATATTTCAACTTCAATTTCGCAATGGTTTACATATTCGTAAATATAAATAATCCTTTGGGAGAGTAGTTTAATTTGAGGGAGAGGGGGAAGGAGAGGAAGAAGGGGAAGGAGAGGGAGAATCGGAAGGAGAGGAAGAGGGGAAGGAGAAGGAAAAGGGGGAAGGAGAGGGAGAAAGGGAGGGAGGGAGGTTATGAATCACTTTTATAAAAATAAACTCTCTCCTGATTTTGCAAGTGCTTTCTTTATACATTAAATTCTGATTAGCCTGATTGATCGATTGTTTTGAGGTTTTCTGGCATCCTGACACCTAAGGTCATGTGCTTAGCTGTCAAAAACAGAGGACGATTGTAGAATATTTATTTGTGCTTAGCTCTGTCTGTCTGTTTGTCAAAATCCGAGAAAACCATTGTAGAAAAAAATGTTTGTACATAGCTCTTTCTGTCTGTCTGTGTGCTTGCTAGCTTGAAAAAGCAAAAAAAGGGGAAAGAAATACGAGAGCATAATGCTGGACAAGCAGAGGAAAAATATCCCACCCAAGTCATGAAAAGTATCTGGGGAGTCATCTTTCATGCAATAATTTGCCTTCGTGTAACGTTAGATTAAAGTTTATTGTTGAGTGGAGGGCGTCTTTTCGATATGTTCCGCTGATAGCCCCTCTTGACGTAAAGATGCCTCCTCTGCTGGCTTTGGGTCAGTTTCAATGAAAGGAAACTCATTTGCCGGGTGACGTCGCTTTTTCATTACGGGGTCGGTCGCGTGAATGCTCCTCGATTTCCCTTATCGAGTGGTGGAATAATATTACGTTGTATATTAGCGTCACAAGGCCACTACGGGCCTAATTATTGGAGATAATAACTATTTTCAATATCAGTATTACAGGGGTAGTAGGATTGTGGTGGCCTGGTGGTAGCGCCCTTGCCTGGTTATTGCCAGACTGAGGTTCGAGTTCCACTCAAACTCGTTAGTTTCTTTGTTCGCTGAAACCTCACCATCCCTGTGAGCTATGGATGGGGGGCATGGGGGAGCCAATAGGTCTATCTGTTGAGTCATCAGCAGCCACTGCCTGGCCCTCCTTAGTCCTAGCTTGGGTGGAGAGGGGGCTTGGGCGCTGATCATATGTACATATGGTCAGTCTCTGGGACATTATCATGTTGATAGGGCAATGTCACTGTCCATTGCCTCTGCCATTCATGAGCGGCATTTAGTGTACGCGAGCCGTCAAAAATGACGGCTAAATATTTTGAAGGATATAAACACACACGCTTACCTTTCTCACCCAGTTATGATTACTCCATCTTCCCCTACCAGAGGGACGGTGAGAGCTGAGCGTGACCGAAAAGATATAAATAAATATATATATATGTATATATATATATATATATGTATATATATATATATATATATATATATATATATATATATATATATATATATATATATATTTATATCTCAAGAAACTTTCTTTTTATTACTAGGGGAGATTATAGTAATTACTTTTAATACTATTATTATCATTATTATTACTATCACTATTAAAAGAAGTAGAAGTCTCAGTAACAGTAGTAGGAGTGAAATTGGCATCGTTTATATATCCTAAAGAAGTAATTTTATGACTACAATGATTAATTTCAATTATAAGGAAAAAAACTGACATTCTTACAAATTCATAATCTTTTATAAATACTCTCACACTTTGAATCCATATTCTTACAAATTCATACTCTTTTATAAATACTCTCACACTTTGAATCCATATTCTTACAAATTCATACTCTTTTATAAATACTCTCACACTTTGAATCCATATTCTTACAAATTCATAATCTTTTATAAATACTCTCACACTTTGAGTCCATATTCTTACAAATTCAATTTGTGTTTATAAATACTCTCAGAGTCTGCATCTATAAAACTACGTATAGACATTTTAACAATCAAGGATAAACAATTAAAAATTAATGGTAGGAAAAATAATAGCCTAATAATTAGTATTTGAAGGTGTATCTTCTAGGTTATCTGAATGAACATAGGTAGAGATAGATTTGTAAAATCTGAATGTATTATAGAAAGCAGAATTAAAGATGGAAAAGCATCGCTTTGGTGTGAGTGTGGACGATGTCCATCTTTAATTCTGCTTTCGATAATACATTCAGATTTTACAAAATATCTCCGATTTTTAGCATTACGTTTTACAATGAATAATGACATGTAAAGGATATATTGAGAATGATGTGTTCTACTAAAGGAAAAAAAAATCCACATAGTTCGTCATATAACAAAAGATGGAAAGTAATATATAAAATGCTAAAACACAACGATGTGAAAAATCTGTTTACATTGGAACATTATAACATACAGTAGATACGATCAATTCATGAATACAGTCACACAAACACACACACACACAAATATATATATATATATATATATATATATATATATATATATATATATATATATATATGAGAGAGAGAGAGAGAGAGAGAGAGAGAGAGAGAGAGAGAGAGAGAGAGAGAGAGAGAGAGAGAGAGAGAGAGAGAGAGAGAGAGAGAGAGAAATAAGTTACTTGTATCTTCTACCATTAAATGTAACATTTATCTTGAAGCATCATTTACAATTTACGAGAGAGAGAGAGAGAGAGAGAGAGAGAGAGAGAGAGAGAGAGAGAGAGAGAGAGAGAGAGAGAGAGAGAGAGAGAACGATCTGCTATGACGTGGGTGATTACCTATGCAGTGGAAAAAGAAAACGAGTCCCTCTCGAATAGCTGGGAGCCTCTGTTAGCTCGAGGGCTTCAAAGAAAACGTGGCTTTGAGAGAGTCTGCGGAAAGTCACAGCGAGTCGATCAGATCGCAAAAGTCATTTGAATATCTACTGTGTTTAGAGCTTGTCCAAGCTAGGAAAGTTATTTCTTCGTATCTATAAATAATTACGATAGCATTGGGTCTTAAACTTCGGGTGCTGAGATGAAATAGGATTCGTATAATTTAGTATGAAGAGAATTCTTTTCCTGAACCAAGTGTTACAGATAGCGTTTCAATAATTGTCATTTTTATGACAGTTACCGCTAGCGGGGACACGCCTTGCGAATTATCAGCGCAGCACGCTAAGATATGTGGATTGAATAAATTTTCTGCGTAACTTTCACTATACGCAGAAATGAAAACGCAATGAGTCACGTGCAAATTGTCTATTAACTCAAAAAAGAGAAAAATATACTTCATGGAAAAAAATATATTTTTTATAAAATGCCAATTGAATGCCCAAGGTAAACGGAATTGTATATAAACTCGAAAATAAAAAACGAAAAATTATTAATTTTTTATAAAACGACAATGGAATGGCCAATGTAAATGGAAATTACAGGAAAAAATTACCAACGTTATAAGAGTCGAAAGAAAATTATCCCCAAAAAATGTTTGGCTAACTTTCACATTTAACAGCTGAAGAAACTCGAAAAAATAGCTAGTATGAGTTTAACAAAGTTTTACAGATGCTGGGAACACTCCCCAAAGTGCACAGGTCACGAATGTGAGTATGAACTTTGTGAACTCATTGAAAAAAAAAAGCTAAATATGCTCAAAATCCGAAAACCAGACTAATAACAAGAGCGGAATTGGCTGACCCATACACTAAGTATATTGGTGAATAAATATAATAAATATGTGTACTTACGAAACGGAGAAGTAAACCCTTCAAAGGTACAAATCTGAGAAACAGACAGTTTCTACCTTCATTATCATAGAATTACATGAATTGCATACGAGCAGCTCGTATGAATTAGGTCCCACAATGACATATAATCTGTATAACTACATAAACAAATGACAGTATGTCCAACCCAAATATGAAGTGTAATTCTCGTAGAGTTATTTAAATATATTAAGTTTTACCATCTGTTGGCAGAGCACCACTACACATGTCACATACTGTTAAGTTTCAATCAATTTCATCACGATTATCTAGCTTTTTTAATAAGAAAAAATCATTTACACTGAAAGACTATAAATTCAGTCATAATAATTACATATTTTATGTTGTCATTTTCAAATTTTATAGAGATTCGATATAGAATAGTAGAGGCCTCTAGTTCTCAGTAAGAGACTAATGATGAGGTTGCAAGCCTCCAGTCCAGTCTTGAATTCTGCTGATACTGGTACCTATCCACAGCTGGGTTGACTGGGGGGAAACAATCTGGGATTGAGTCGCAAATTTTGGGACTACGATCAAATTGCCTTCTAAGCATGTCAGTCTGTCTGTCTTTATATATATATATATATATATATATATATATATATATATATATATATATATATATATATATATATGTATGTATATATATACATATATATAAATATATATATACATATATATATATATACATACATATATATATATATATACACATAGATATATATATATATATATATATATATATATATATATATATATATATATATATATATATATATATATACACACACACACATATATATATATATATATATATATATATATATATATATATATATACACACACAAAGACATATATTAGTTTACTAAAGATTACATTGGATTCAAGAAGTTAAAATAGAAGACACGGCGCTGGGGCCAGGAAAGCCATTCAGAGCTAACGAGCAACAGAGGGAAAACTCCCAAATTGTATTATTAAGGTTACATTAAGATGTGAGACGACAGAATAAAAGTGGAAACGGGGGTATAGTAAAAAACTTAAAAAATTAGCTCATCTAAAGGCAGAAAGGATGCTGCAAAGACCTTATGTGATGCATACAGTACGCCGCTTTAGATGCATTGACAGTAATAAACCCCAAGAGAGGAAATTTATGGTCGAGGAAAATATATATACATGTTTTTCTCATTTCGAATTTACTTCTTATTTCCTCGTGATATCATAAAACTAAGGCCAATTTCTTTTCCAGCTACTGACGTCATAGACGTTTGCTGTCACGCCTTTAAACGTTTGAACAAATAAATAATGTCTCTATTCTACTTACCGACACACACTGTCTCCTCATGCAAGCAATTTGATCCCGAGTTAAGCATAACTTATTCTTGTTTCCTATATTCAAACTAATTGGTTCTTCTCGTCTCAGAAGAGAATCTTTAGCTATGGTAAGCAGCTCTTCTAGAAGAAGGACACTCCAAAATCAAACCATTGTCCTCTAGTCTTGGGTGGTGTTATAGCCTCTGTACCATGGTCTTCCACTATCTTGGGTTAGAGTTCTCTTGCTTGAGGGTACACTCGGGCACACTGTTGTATCTAGTTTCTCTTCCTCTTGTTTTGTTGAAGTTTTTATTATATAGGAAATATTTATTTTAATGTCACTATTCTTAAAATATTTTATTTTTCCCTGTTTCCTTTCCTCACTGAGCTATTTTCCTTGTTTTGGCCCCTGGGCTTATAGCATCCAGCTTTTCCAACTAGGGTTATAGCTTAGCATTTAATAATAATAATAATTAGAATTATTGATATCACCAAAACATTTTCCCCCTGATATGACTTCAACTGCCACTTTCCCCACTGAACGTATAATCCACATCTCTTCCAACATAACTCATTTAATTATCATCTATGTTTAAGTAAGGCCACACGCAAACGATGTTAATGACATCGCCATAAACACCGTGAGAATGGTTTCAGAAATTGCTACTTCGCTCTCCAATTATTATAAATATGTAGGAAATAATTACTATGAGATTAAAATATTCCGAACCTTTGTTACCGAGATGTAAAACACAGATGCCAGAAATTTATGTGACGTATATTACAGCTGCCAAAATCATTAAATGTTGACAGGGCGTGTGTGTGTGACAGATCCAACATGCGTTTTATTCTTCATACTTATTTTTATATTTGTTTGTGTGTAAACCTACCCTATATCTTAGTCACCTTAGTGTTGTCATTTTTTTACCTGATAAAAGTCAAACATCCATGTATTTTAATCAATGTCATAAAGCAAGATGCTTAGATCCCTTACGTCTGAAGTACAATTTTTTTTTATCATTATTATTATTATTATTATTATTATTTAAGCTTGTAAGGGAAGTTAAATTCCTTTTAAAGTAAAAAGGGTTGGATATATGAAATTTCAATTCATCTCACAACTTAGAGAAGCCTTATCGGTAATTCTATCATTATCATATTCATAATTTCATTTTTACTATTTGCTGTATCTGTAACTTATATATATCTCACTAAATTCCTAATCTAAGTGTTGAAAGACAATATTCTAAAAGTTCGCATCGACTTCCAAAACAAGAACCAGGAATAGTGTTTCATATGTTTGCTTATGTGGAAAAAAAAATGATACTGTTCACTGTACTATTGTGACAATGTACAAGAATTTGAATGCTGATGATCAGCAAACTCGTAACCTAACACTTACAAATTTGCATTAAGAAAAAAAAAAAAAAAAAAAAAAAAAAAAAAAAAAAAAAAAAAAAAAAAAAAAACTGCAAATGCCCGGCAACATTTATTCTAGGATTTTTACAGTATTAAAAACGGATATATCGACCGTCGACGTATAAGAGTGATATTACGGTCGCCAACCGGAAATAAATGATAATAAAGTTAAATTTACAGTAGTCTGTAATGTACTGAAATACCGCTGAGAACAGAATATTTTTACGGAGAAAATCCGATTGAAAATACCTTTTTATTTTTAAGAAATTCTGAGGCGCATTTGCACCGACTCACACGGGTGCCCTTTCAGCTCAGAGAAGTTTCATGCTAGCTTATTGGTTAGAATTATCTTGTCCGACCAATCGGCTAACTTGAAACTTTTCCGAGCTAAAAGGGCACTCCTGCGAGTCGGTGCAAATCTGCTCTACTAAAAAGAATTGACTATAGTCAAATGTAGGTCATGTTCTTCCACTCGCGTATGTCCATGGCCTTTCTGTGCCAGTCTATACCCGTAAATTTTCTTATTCGTCAATCCATCGTCTTCTTTTCCTTCCCCTGTTTCTTTTGCAATCTCCGTTCTTATTGGCCTTCTATTATCTGTTATTCTTATTCTAGAAACACATTAATATAATGCGTCGACATGTCATCGTAATCGCTTAAGTAAGTTTGCATATGATTCAAAGTGTAAAAAAATAATGGCAGAAGATCTATATTATTATTATTACTAGCCAAGCTACAACCCTAGTTGGAAAAGCAAGATGGTAAAAGCCCACGGGCTCCAATAGGGAAAAATAGCCCAGTGAGGAAAGGAAATAAGGAAATAAATAAATTATGAGAATAAATTAACAATAAATCATTCTAAAAACAGTAACAACGTCAAAACAGATAGGTCTTATATAAACTAATAACAACGTCAAGAAACAGATATGTCATATATAAACTATAAAAAGACTCATGTCAGCCTGGTCAACATAAAAACATTTGCTTCAACTTTGAACTTTTGAAGTTCTACTGATTCAACTACCCGTTTAGGAAGATCATTCCACAACTTGGTAACAGCTGGAATAAAACTTCTAGAATACTGTGTAGTATTGAGCCTCATGATGGAGAAGGCCTGGCTATTAGAATTAACTGCCTGCCTAGTATCACGAACAGGATAGAATTTTCCAGGGAGATCTGAACGTAAAGAATGGTCAGTTATGAAAAATCTTATGCAACATGCATCTATATAGGAATCTAGATCAATGGAAATGGCCCAATGAGCTATCCTTCCCCTATGGTCTGATTTGAAATTACCACTGTTAAGAAAAGGTAAAATCACGACTTTGAAAATTTTGTTTAGTAAGTAAAGATACCTGAAGGCATCAGCCATCACACAAAAGAATAAAACTCCAATGATAGTATTATTATCATTATTATTATTATTACTTGCTAGACTACAACCCTAGTTGGAAAAGCAGGATGCTGTAAGTCCAGGGTCTCCGACAGGGAAAATAGCCCAGTGAGGAAAGGCAACAAGAAAAAATAAAATATTCTAAGAAGAGAAACATCAAAATAAATATCTCCTATATAAACTATAAACACTTTAACAAAACAAAAGAAAGAGAAATAAGATAGAATAGTGTGCCATACCATCACCATAAAAAAAAATGGGATCTTTATAAACTGGGCAACAAATCAATGAGTTGGAGTGTGGTACGAAAACGGCTAATTTAAGTGTTGACTCTAGGCTGGAGTTCAGTTTAATTTTCTACAACTATTTTCTTTACCTAGTCTGTTATAAATCTCTGTAATGGCTCAAATTTTTCATTTTACATCAATCGATAAAAGATTTGTAACATATCCATATCACACAGTCTGATTTTCAAAACTACCAATAAATCATCATCATCATCATCTCTCCTACGCCTATTGACGCAAAGGGCCACGGTTAGATTTCGACAGTCGTCTCTACCTTGAGATTTTTAAATCAATACTTATCCATTCACCATCTCCTACTTCAAGCTTCCTAGTCCTCAGCCATGTAGGCTTTGGTCTTCCAACTCTCTATTGCCTTGTGGAGCCCTGTTAAACATGCGATTGTATCAGTACTGGAAAAAAGAAAATTGAAGAGACTAAAATTATATTCTAAATTCTGCTAATAATATATCAGAAAGATTATTATTATTATTATTATTATTATTATTATTATTATTATTACCTGTCTGATAAATCATTAGCAGACTTAAAACTATAATTCCGTTTTCCAGTCGCTGAGACAAACGCATACAGTATTCGTAAAGTGTGTGAGAACTAAATCATCATTCATCCATGGACCCCATCTTTTATTAATGATAGGAAAAAGGTTTCGCTAAACATCCCACCCTTTCATCTCGGCTAATATCTATAACCTCCCTTTGAAAACTCCTCCACTTTATGATACCTCTTCGCGTAATTACCAAACCACCCCGACACAATTCCCTTCATTTTCTGCCCCTTCCCTCCCCCTACATACACCTCCATTTCTTTCCTGCTCATACCCCCATCCATAAGCTCCCCTCCCCCTCCCCATCATCTTCAGTTCTCGAGGGCCCCATCGGCCCTTCCCCGACGGTTCGACCCCATCGCTCGAGTCCCTTTCATTAGCGAAAAGGAGAACGATAATCATCCGGCACCTTTGAAAAGGGCCAGCATTAGAATAACAAAGCCTCCATTGGCCACTTATTCTGTTCGAATATAAGGGACTCAATTGTCAAAACACTTAACCCGAAGGCCCCGATACGCTGATGAATAGCTTTCGGTGCTCTTACTGCTTTAATGGAGGTAATTATGTTGTTATTTCCAGATCGTTAAGGGGGTTTTCAACTGTAATCGCCCGGTGTTTATCATTCGGGAGGTTTAGGGTGCTCTAATAACAGCACAAGTAAAAACTAATCAGAAAAGTAAAAAAAAGAAAAGATAAGATGCCGCAGTTATGTATACTGGTGTTGGTCGATGTTTCGTCCGGGCAATTTCCTCATCAGAAGAATCTGTGACATTATACTTATTGGTGTTATTTTACACCTATATTTGCATGTTTGCAAATATACCGAATGGAAGACTTTATACATAATTGTACACACACAAACATATACACATACATATATACATATACATATATACATACACATATGTGTATACATACATATATAATATATATATATATATATATACTGTATATATATATATATATATATATATATATATATATATATATATATATATATATATATACGGTATACATACTTACAACAACAAAGCAGTCATTCTAGTCCACTGAAGGACACAGGCCTCGGATAGGTCTTTACTGTATTTCTGTCTGGGGTTTGGCTACTTTTCATAGCCACACTGGCCAGTGCGGATTGGTGATACTGGGAGACTCTTGTCTGATCGCTCACAGCAAACCAACCCAGCATGGGTGTCCCTGACTAGTACATCTTTGCTGATCATGGCGATGCACAAACCCTTTCACCACGTTAAAATATCCCCACTCACAAAGGGATATATATATATATATATATATATATATATATATATATATATATATATATATATATATATCTCGAGCAGGGCAATGTCCTAGAGACTAACCATATATACACATGATCAGCGCCCAAGTCCCCTCTTCACCCAAGCTAGGACCAAGGAGGGCCCGGCAATGTCTGCTATTGACTCGGCAGATAGACCTATAGGCTCCCAAAACTCTATCCTTAGCTTACAGGGAGGGTGAGGTTACAGCGACCAAAAGAACTAATGAGTTTGCGCAGGACCCGAACACAAGTCTGGCGTTTACCAGTTAGGGACGTTAAACTGATTTAACTACAAGATTGGGAAGATAATTCCACAGTCTGGTCAAAGCTGAAATAAATCTTCAAGAATACTATGTAGTATTGAGCCATATGGGGAACGCAAGACAGTTGAAATTAACTGCATACCGAGTAGTATGTACAGGATGATAGTCTGGGAAGATCTGAATACAAAGGATGGTCAGAATTATGAAAAATCTTATGCAACAGGCACAGAGAGCTAACTGAATGACAGTGGAAAATTATAAATCCGGATCAGGAATTTACGAGACAGCAAGTTTCTATCCAACAAATTAAGATGAGTCAGCAAATGAAAGGATTAGACAGGAAAACCATTCCAAACATGGCAGAAATAAACCTTTACCTCAGGACAGGTTGGTTAATAAAAGATTTTCTCAATATCCAAATTACCTGTGCAATTGAAGAAGAAACAAACAGGATGTGTTTCCAAAAAGTAAATTCGGAATAAAACCTAACATCTACAGATTTGATAGAGCTGTACACAGCCATAAAATGTTGAGGAGTCGCTGACATTGACGCGCAATCAGTCTTTAAGTTTTGCAAGGTTTATATTTATCCTCCATTTTGAGTCAAGTTCTAATTTTAGCTATGTCTCTATTGAAGGATTTAACAACCACAGACCAACATTCAGAGGATGGAACTGATGCAAAGTTTAGCCATCATCTGCATACGCAACGAGCTTCTTGTCAAGATTTAACCTCATATTTAGTATAAAAAGTAATAGGTCGAGTACACTACCCTATGGAAGACCAGATATTACATTCCTTGAGTCAATATGGTTCCCATCAACCACTACTCTCTGTAATCCATTGCTTAAAAATTCAAAATTGATGCTCAAAAGAAACCCACCTTCTCCCATCTGTTCAAGTTTGAAATCAATGGCCTCGTGATTGACACGGTCATAGGCAGAACTAGAATCAAGGCTAGATATATGAACATCCTGACATCAATGAAGGGATTTCTGTAAAGCATTGGAGATTGTAAGAAGGGAATCACAAACTCCAAGACGTTTGCGAAAAGATTATTACCTTAAGCATATCTATCTAGACTTTTTGCCATAAGGCGTTAGGTAGTAATCAGCAGGAAAAGAGATACAACAAATATCTACTTAATTGAGTAACATTACCAGTGGTATAATATTAAAAATTCTCCAACAAGTGTAAAATGAACATCTGGCCAACCTGCATAAAATAATATTTCTTAAGAGCAAGAGGTCCGCTTTCTTTATAAAAAACAAAGGAGAAATACTATCTGCGCCTACACCTCAATAAGCCTCAAGGTTCAGTAAAAATTTTAATTTCACGGTACAAAAAAGCTAAACAAGTTAGTTTAGTTTAAATGAAAAATGAATGAGGAACATCAGGTTTCTTATTACTTTACTTACTGTTAAATACATCAGTCAAAAGGGTTTCCATTTCCTTTGGAAAGCAAGAGACAGAGCCATCTGTTTTATGGAAAGGAGAAACTATTCAATATACACCTAAGAGTTCAGCTTTTATAATAGCCCATCATTTATGTTCCTGGGTTCTACCAGGAGGTGTTTCTTCTATGCTAAAATTGCATTTCGTTTTCGCTGAAGCATAAATCTTCTCAGCAACCGCTCTTAGTTGAGAACTCTTATTCATAGCCATGTAGTCCTGTTTTATACGACACCCTCCAAACCCCCCCCCCCAGAAAAAAAGAGACAATGAACCTTTCTTATCTCAAAATTTTCATGAAAAAAAAAAAAATAATTTCATATAAATTCATGGATTAAAAAATAGCACGATAGAAACTCCACTAATATAAAAGGAATCCAATGATCGATTGAGTGATGAAAATGTTTAACAAAGCACTTATCACTGGCTAATATTAATCTAATTTTGAAGAGTTTGGATAAAGGACAGATCACTAGACTGAATAGAAACTTGAAAACAACGTTGTAAATAAGTATCTAGATTAACTAGGCAATGGCAACGGATATCAAATAGAAGATAAGTTTTTGCAAATGTCGAAAAAGAACATATCTAGTCGTGAAAAAAGGTTATATCTTCTCTGTAATTTACTGTATTTATCAAAGTACTGTCAATTAAACCTTTTTTTATTTTATCTTCTCTGTATTATACTGTATTTAACAAAATACTGTCAATTAATTTTTTTTATTAAGCACAGTATAACAAGATTTTTTACACTGTAAATAGATAAAAAATGGTTACTTAAACAATCGAATTACTACTATAAAACTCCAAATGGTTGGCTCGGCTAACGTCTAATTCATAAAGATGGGATTATTGAAATCTCATTATTTTTCAGTGCAGTGTATGTAGCGTATTATTTATAACGCAAATACATTAAAATACCACAAATAAAATACAGTATCAGTAGAAGACTGTATTTCAAACGTTTAATAAATCAACAAGAGAATCTTGGAAGAAAGCATATGACAACAGGATCTAGCGCATCCTGTATCTACCGAAAAAACAAACGAAAACGCCCCCCTCCAAGCCTGAAGCAGACATGAACAGACGAAGAAAGAAGATCACTAAATATATAAATATGGCCCAGCCCCTTCCCGACAACGCGCCGAGTCTGGAGGGACATACATCAACTTGGCACCCGACACGGATACAATTTCGGCCTGACCGCGC
>NC_090766.1:56076750-56096750 GCF_036898095.1 Palaemon carinicauda | reverse complement strand
TGGGTAACGTCAGTCTACAACATTCATTCAATTCATTAACTGATAACACTTGCCAAACGCTAAACCAGGATCGTCTTTACACAAGACGACCCCAGATAACTTGCAGCGTTGGCCCCATTCCTGGGAAGAAGAGGAGGAGGAGGAGGAGGAGGAGGAGGAGGAGGCCCTAGAGGTGGAGTAATCGATTTAGACCCGGGCTGATCAAGTGAGGCCAGATGGGCGTGGATGCCGTAATCTTTGGGAGTGAAGACAGCTCGGGTGGCTCTGCGTTCCTGTAGGTGAAAACAGCGAAGGGCCCCGTGGGTACTGTCCCTCTAATTATGTCCCGGTAATTGTACGCTGTCTCCCTGAAAAACAAACATTCTCAGATCGGCCTCCTGCCGCCAACATCGTAGTACGGGACGCGATTAGGCCCGCGCGAAATTGAGCCTCATCCGCCACGGCAATTAGGGCGAAGATCCCTCACTTCATTAGGGCCGTGTTAGGCCCTCCTCCGAGGGCCGCGTATGATAAGGAGGCATCTTTCAGTCTACAATACCAGGGAAGGGATAAGCCCAAGGCAAGCGATATTCTAGTGTTTACTGGATGCTGTTGCTGCTGCCGTATTTTCATCTCGGGCTTAGAATCGTGTCCTATGACATCTAGGTGTTGCGACAATGACCGATGCAACTCGGTCCTAACAGGTATCAAATCCGTGAGAAAAAATGGCGTCGGTACCCTACTCGTAATGGTGAGGTTAAGCCTCGGGCGGCATGAAGAGTGATCAATTAGTTATGGTAATGTCTCCGGCACCGAAAATCTTTAAAGCCTTATGGTTTAGTGAATCGGAGGACTTCGCACCCAGCCCTCTTCCTCCCCCAACCTCCTCTTTCGACATTATATCTCCGCAGTCATGGCCAGTGGATGAGAAGGCGAGGAGAAACCCTACAATAAAAATGGGTTTTGTTGGAACTACACCAACTCTGTTGTGATGCAAATTAAATTGAATGTGTTTTACTAAACGAATAGCGGATAAACTGGTCTCTCTCTCTCTCTCTCTCTCTCTCTCTCTCTCTCTCTCTCTCTCTCTCTCTCTCTCTCTCTCTCACACACACACACAGCAGCGTCTGCTGCTTTTTTTGCCGATTTAATTGAAGTAAATTTACTTTCTACTTCTGGAGACTATACTAGTCAAAGAATAATATGACATAATTAGCGTTTTACCTTGTTGTTGTTGTCGTCGATGTTTTAATAAGATAGTTTCGACGCCATCATTTTGCCGAGATCAATGAGCCCTGCAATTGAGATAAACCATGAATAGCCGTTGCATGTGAAGGATGACGTCCTGCCGATCACACTTTTGGCGAGATTCAGGCGTCCGAGTTATCACCTTCCTTAACCTACGCCGACGAAGCATGCTATTACAAGCCCTAGGGAAGGAGGCCGTAGAGCTCACCCGCACACAGCACCTGTTCATGTAAATCGACCTTAGAGGCGTCGCACCGTAAGGTCGATAATGGGTTTCGCCTAGGCAGGGCAACGCCAATCCTGCATTCAAGGTTTTGTGACTTCATAAATTTTCGGCGAGTTATGAAGGACCAGCGGACAAAGAAGAGGTGTTCGTTTCAGTTTACAAGATTTCCGTGTAATTGGTATTTTAGTGATGGCGATGATCAAAACATAGCAGGGGGTTGAACGATGATTTATAGGGAAAGTAGATGAAGAAGAAGAAGAAGAAGAATGGATTCAGCTGCATACGAATAGTCCGCATCCTTTCTCATGCACATATGGTAGGAGGAGTCCTATTTACATACAGAGTGATGGAAGCATATCGAGATGGAGAGATGAACATACTCACAGACAGACACCGAAAAACACCCGGCGATTTGGCCAGACAGATGAACATGAACATTCAAATGAACAGGGCTATGAAGTGTAGATGAACGCCTAATGAGTCTGACAGAGGAAATATGGACTTTTAGACATACGGCGAGATAACAGCACGATTACCATGAAGAGAAAAATGGGCCCGAATGTATACGGTTCAAAGGTAGTTTGCAGGGAAAGCAGTTGAAAATGCACTCTCTCTCTCTCTCTCTCTCTCTCTCTCTCTCTCTCTCTCTCTCTCTCTCTCTCTCTCTCTCTCTCTCTCTCTCTCATGTGCAACTTTTTAAAAAAATGACACATGTGACTTCATATATTCACGCATGTAGGTTAGTTATCTTTGTCTCATATGGCAAAGCACACATGAAAGTAAAAAGGCTACCTTAAATACAGCTAAGGCTTACATAAGAAACACCCAGTCTCTCTGTCTCCCATAAATATACTAAATATGTTATAAATACATTATATATATATAGTACACACACGTGCAATATATATACATATATATATATATATATATATATATATATATATATATATATATATATATATATATATATATATATATTAGATGTAATCTTCCTTAGCCCGAAAATAACTTATTTGAAATATTCCATATAAGGAACATCAAAAGATAATGTGTATATGTAGAAATGCTCTACAGTTTCGTCCGCCACCGGACCTAAGAAGAGGTCCAGTGGCGGACGAAACTGTAGATCATTTCTACAAATACACATTCTCTTTTAATTTTCCTTATGTGGACTACCATATATATATATATATATATATATATATATATATATATATATATATATATATATATATATATATATATATATATATATATATATATAAAGTTTTTTAAGAATGCACCATTCTAATGCATCGTACTGAATCAAATGCATTAATGTGCATTACCAGTGTTTTCATACCTAGATAAGCATATCAAAATATCATAAATAGATGGAATGCAACACTACTATGTGTTTAAACGAAATAACTAAACTACATAAATCATAAAAAATAAAACAGCTGCATTACAATCTAGAAAAAACTTACGATTTATTCTGCACAAAACGAGACATTCACTCTGCAAAGAAAGAGAAGTCTAGAATTATTTTTCATGAAATTGAGGCAACTTATAGAAAAGAAATAGAGGTTTTGATTTTATTTCAAATCAAAGGCATTTTCAATAAACAAATAAATATAGTTTATACAGGAGTTATTCATTTTAATGTTACTCTTCTTAAAATATTTTCTTTTTTCTTTTTTCCTTTCCTCATTGGGCTATTTTCCCTGTTGGAGCCCCTGGGCTTGTAGCATCCTGCCTTTCCAACTAGGGTTGTAGCTTAGCAAGTAATAATGATAATAATAATAATAATAATAATAATAATAATAATAATAATAATAATAATAATAATCTCACAGCACCTTCACGACGTTTAATAACATGATGTAATTCAGGGTTTGTTACAGCGTTGTCAATATACATATAAGTGAAACTTTAAAAAATTTGCAAAGTTCTCGTAATAAAAGCAAAACCTAAATACATTTGCAATTAGAGAGGCACTCAGTAGAGCACAGATCTCCGTCGTGGCAGCTTATTTCTCAATCTTTTGTTCGACCTTGACCTTGACATGTATTAATTGGCGTCGATTTTCATACACTCAAATATGAACCAAGTTTGAAGTCTCTGTGACAACAAAGTCCAAACTTTTGGCCGATTATGTGAATTGGACATTTTTTTCACCGTGACCTTGAACTTTGACCTTGACCTTCTAAAATGTAACCTTTCCAGCTTTTTACATAAACGTTAATATCTGCAATTTTCATCACTCTACGATTAAAATTGTGGCCAGGAAGTTGATCAAAAACACACACACAAACAAAAACATAAACAGGGGCGAAAACATAACCTCCTTCCAACGTCGATGGCGTAGTTAATAACAATGCTTCAAACCTGTTTCGCTGAATGATTCTACTGTATACTCATCAATTCTACCCAGGAGGAGACACCAACGAAATGACGATGACGGTGACAATTTGCTAGACTGTCAACCTTCGTGGACAAGCTAACGCAATTTTCCTTTTGCAGTAAAATTTACTCCATGCCTTGCGTCGGCTTCGATTGTGGCCAAGTTCTTGACGCCATGGGCTATCATCTTCGACAGGAGATAATAAATTTTCCGCTCAACAAGCATCGCCTCCCTTCCATGCCGATTTTAATAAAGAATAGTTTGTCGAGTCCCCCGCCTTTAATTTTGGCAACTTAACAGTAATGTCCGGCAGGTTGATTATCCCATAAAATATAGCTTGCGTAATGAGAAACTTTGCTGAATACACACTAACCATAGAGAACAATACCATCCAATATGCTTAGACAATAATTATGCAAATAATAAGCCATGAAAATATTCATCACTATCCCACTCGTATTTTTTAGACCTTGAATTTTGGTAACTTCAACAACATAATATAACAACTATGTCCCCTAATTATTCACAAGTTTCCTCTTTTGTTGCATAAAGACTTACTCTGTTGATCCATTAAGCTTCTCTGGTAAAGGCAAAGAGCAGAAAAAATAACCCAAGATCCTTTAGACTCGAAACCATTGTTCGGATAATTATGCCAAGCCGTAAAGAGAGGTGTGGCAACCTTGGAATGATAAAAGACGGGAAGACGGGACTTCAAAAGAAAACGGGATCCCGGTAATCACAGGGTGGGAGACTGTGATGAAAATAGATTGTTATGGGAAGCTTATGAGGTGTCCGGCAAAGAAAAGAGGTTTGAACAAGCATGTTGGCTTGGGCCAGGAGGTTTCGCCTTGTTGATGGATTCGGAGTAGGAGAGAGAGAGAGAGAGAGAGAGAGAGAGAGAGAGAGAGAGAGAGAGAGAGAGAGAGAGAGAGAGAGAGAGAGAGGTGGGTAAAGATAGAGAGAGAATCATTATGCATGATGGCTGACTTAGGGGAGGGATTATTCTGACACTGACTATCGGTTTAGGAACTAAGTTCAGGGTTTATGAATGACCTGGTGAATTAGTTGGGCCTTTATGATCCTTTGCAGAAGATTTTACTGGTTTATGAATGATTTAGGGACTAATTTGAGGGTAAATAGCAGCTCTGTGAAAATTATGTGATGGGTTAGGCTGTGATGATGGAGTGGCTAAAACCCACGGAGTTAAGGATCTTTAAATTTTAGATCAAATTTTACCTTACATACGAGCTTTACTTTATCTCAGAGACTTTTTCTATAGGCTTGTGAAGTTACATCTGCTATAAATTATCAATTTCAAAGGTTATAAAGGTTAAATTAAATCAAATTATACCTTGCATTACAGATTTACTTTCATCTCATAGAGACTTTTTCTATAGACTTGTGAAGTTACATCTATTAGAAATGAATAAATATCAATTTCAATCAAAGGTTATAAAGGTTAAAAGCTCTTTACAATTTGTATCACCAAACTATTCATTTAACACAAATTACTTTTTATTAATTCTTTAAAAGTTTGGTAAAAAAAAAAATTCCAATTTCTAAAATCTAACCAATTTTCTGACCAAATACGTCAACAGCTGTTCTTAAACATTATTCAAACTAGCCCAACATCCACAGAACAATAGCAAGAGCATATATTTCCTAACTAGAAGATATCATCATGTGCCCAATCACCTCTCTTAATATTAATGTCAGTTGTAAGAGATAACACTGAGATTGCTGTACACGCTGTATACTTTACGTAACTTGTCTTAGCTAAATTTAGCAACGTCGAAATTATTCTCTGATTTATCAGTAGTTTGAATAAATTATACCTTCTACTGGAGCATAGTTTTAAGGATTGATCAATGGCACTAGATAACCACATTTTGCTCATGAAATGCATAGCCCTCAAAAAATTACAAAATTAAGATTACAATAAAAATGAACATTGAATCATAAGCAAAATCAGACGAAAGCTATAGCCTATGCAGTTGTTTAAGTTAAAATCTTCAAATCAGATATGCAAACTTGTTAAATAACATCCAACCAATATTCATCGTTGGGCAACCACCAAAAGAGCCCGCTGTGCATTCTCAACTAATGAAAATGTCTTAGTAACGATAATACTTAGGAGATTTAATCCTACTATGATACAATAACCTCTCCTATTGGAATATTAAATGGCAGGACATGATTAGAAATGAAACTGCAAGAGAGATTACTCGAGTGCCATATGTGGATGAGTTCATGGTGAGGGTTAGATGGAGATGTTCTCCGCACTCCCCAGGAGATTAGTTCACCAGACTTTCAACTGGGCTCCACAAGGCACTAGAAGAGTTGGAAGACCCAGACCTACATGACTGAGGACTATGGAGCGTGAAGTGGGAGATAATAAATGGAAAAAAGCTCAAAATAGAGACGACTGGCGAAATCTAACCGAGGACCTTTGCGTCAATAGGCGTAGGAGGAGATGACGATGATTGAAGTATTTATGAAATACGCAATTAGATCTTTAAAAATAATAAGCGTTTAAACATAGAATATCAATACCTGATATCACCCCTAATAGTACTTCTGCATCCTTTCCTTTCTTCATTTAAGACTTGTAATTTTAAGGCAATTAAATCCATTTAAATCTTAATACGTCGCAGAATAAAAGAGCTGATTCATGAATGCAACTTTTTAATTTTCTCTTGAGTATTATCTCAAAAGTTACAAGTGTGATGTTTTTACTATGTACAGTATATATATATATGTATCCACACACACACACACACACACACACACACACATATATATATATATATATATATATATATATATATATATATATATATATATGATAGATTTTTGCACATTTAGACGTGTTTTTCATATTCAAATAAGCAATATATTTTTGCTACATTAATGTCTAGATTCTCTTAACGACCTCAGGATCAGAGCCCCAGGCGATATCACTCAAAGACAAGAGCTTGTGACCGGCAGGGAATCGAACCCTGGTCCGGCAAGCTTGTAGAGACATGCAGGGACTACTTGCCGGACCAGGGTTCGATTCCCGGCCGGTCACAAGCTCTTGTCTTTGTGTGATTTCGCCTGGGGCTCTGATCCCGAGGTCGTTAGGAGAATCCAGACATTAATGTAGCAAAAATATATGGCTTATTTGAAAATATGTATATATACATACATATATATATATATATATATATATATATATATATATATATATATATATGAGATATGTATTTGGATACTTGCTAATTGAAGAATTAACAAAATGCAAAATTCTCACCACAAGTGTGGGAAAACTTCGATCCCTTGTACTAACTTTTCTACTCTTAAATCTTTTTCATGTAGGTTTCAGTATCAACCAAGATGACAATTTCAGTGTCTGAAGAAGTCAAGAAGTCTCTGGAAAGTTGTGTTATTGGGATCAGTTTATCTAGGTTGAGATATTTACCGTTTAAAAGTCGCTCATGAATGGCCTAGACAAAGGACAGAGATATTGCTCTATCAAGCAGGACAATATATACATAAGATCAGCGCCCAAGCCCCCCTCTCCACCAAAGCTAGGACCAAGGAGGGTCAGATAATGGCTGCTGAAGACTCAGCAGATAAGACCTATAGGGTCCCCCAAACCCGCCATCCTTAGCTGAAAAGGATGGTGAGGTTGCAGCGACGTAAGGAATTAACGAGTTTGAGCGGGACTCTAACCCCAGTCTGGCTTTCATCAGTCAGGGACGTTACCGCATCGGCCACCACAACCGTTCCCAATTAAAAAGTAAAACGGTTCATAACGTTGATCGTTTGTTTCTTATTCGCACGGGGCTACATATCAATTTTCATTAACAAGGATGGTATCGAATTTAAGCAACTGCAGATTCCAGGATTTTCTAGTAATGATTAAGGGATATAAAATCTCTCTACTAATGTTATGTCTCATTTTCTTACCTAGAGTAGCCATTCCTTGTGAGCTAAGAATGGGGGGTTTGGGAGAGCCTATAGGTCTACCTAGCTTAGTCATCAGTAGCCACTACCTAGCCCTCCTTGGTCCTAGCTTGGGTGGAGAGGGGCTTGGGCGCTGATCATAAATATATATATATATATATATATATATATATAATATATATATATATACATATATATATACAGTATATATATATACATATATACATATATATATATATATATATATATATATATACACTTATATATACACATATATATATATATATATATATATATATATATATATATATATATATATATATATATATATATATATATATATATATATATATATATATATATATATATATATATTTATATTATATATATATATATATATATATATATATATATATATATGGTCAGTCTCTAGGGCACTGTCATTCATGAGCGACCTTTGATGGTCTTCTTAAGCATGTGCGTTCCTATGACGAGGTCCATTATCGATTAAAAATTGCCATATGGTGGAATTTATTTAACATCTTTTATCGGGTTATTTGGAAAAAAAAGTACAAGATTTACTTCAATGGTCGTTGCTAAATTTGGTTATTATTATTATAATTATCATTATTTTTGGCTGAGCTACAACCCTAGTTGGAAAAGCATGGTGCTATAAGCCCAAGGGCTACAACAGGGAAAAATAACCCGGTGAGGAGAGGAAGTAAGGAAATAAATGAACGATATGAGAAGTAATTATCAATTAAAATAAACTATTCTAAAAACAGATCTTTCACATAAAAACTATAAAAGAGACTTATATAAGTCATCCTGCTGCTTAAGGTGATTTTCAAATATGAAAAAAAAGATGTTTCCATACGACCTTGAGTGCTTAAGGTGAAGTGATAATTTGCAGGAGAAATGTTAACCATGTGAATATTTTGATTATCGACCATTGCTCGCCATCATGCCAAGCAGTCTTTGCGCACCAAGTACTCCACTGTTAAAAATTCACCGAAAAAAAAAAAAAAAAAAAAAAAAAAAAAAAAAAAAAAAAAAAAAAAAAAAAAACCTGGAATAAATGTTGCCAGGCATTTACCATTTTTAAAACGGATATATTGACGTTAAGGAGTGATATTACGATCACTAGCCCGTAAAAGATAATAAAGTAGGGTAAAAATTATGGTTGCCTGTATTTACTGAAATACGGCTGAGAACAGTATATTTTTACGGAGAATTTCCGATTAATATTACGGTTTTTTTAAGTGTTGGTAACCAAAAGCGCTTATCCACAAAAGGCCACGAGCTGTGGATCAAAGCTAATGCGTTACTTTCGGATCTGAAAACATTCTAAGAATGGGTCTGAATTGGTTCTTAAGACAATTCTCCATATGGTGATGGATTCTAGATAAACGGAATTCTGAAATAACTAAAAAAATAACTAAGATATCAATGCAAAGACAATCATACTAAAATATTTACGAGCTCGATGTCTAGCTAATAAAGTCGTCTACTTAATTATTAATAACTATTGTACCCCACCCGTCAATAATAACATCTAAATACTTAGATAAATATGCACACACACGCAACCCACCCCCTTTCACCAAGGTATGACTACTTCCTTTCCCCTTACCCGAGGGATGGAGAACTTAGCGTAACAGATATATGTGTATATATATAAAAATAAATATATATATATATATATATATTATATATATATATATATATATATATATATATATATATATATATATATATATATATATAAAGGTACTTGCTCTTTATTACATAGGGGAGATTACGAGTGTATTATGATACTATGTATAATACTAAGTGCAATGAAATAAAAAGTTTTTATAACTTTTATCGATTATTTCCAAAAAGGTCGATAGAAATAATCACACTGACAGGTCTATTAGGGATAAATATAAAAACAACTAAAAGTTCTTCCGTGTAGTAAGGGTTGTGGTGACCGATGTGGTAACATCCCTGACTGGTGAATGCCAGACTGGGGTTCGAGTCCCGCTCAAACTCGTTAGTTTCTTTGGTTGCTGCAACATCACCATCCTTGTGAGCTAAGGATGGGGGTTTGGGGGAGCCTATAGGTCTATCCGCTGTGTCATCAGCAGCCATTGCCTGGCCCTCCTTGGTCCTAGTTTGGGTGGAGTGGAGGCTTGGAAGCTGATCATATGTATATATGGTCAGTCTCTAGGGCACTGTCCTGCTTGATAGGGCAATGTAACTGTCCCTTGCCTCTGCCATTCATGAGAGGCCTTTAAACCTGTAAATGAACTGTGCTTCGCAGCCATAGCCCACATTTTTTTGTCTACCTAAAAGCCCTTGCAATAAAAAAATATATATTTCCATCTAAAAGGCCTTTAAACGAAGCAAGCAGTTTTGCGTCCGTGGGCCATGGAAGGACGTATCATGAACGAGGCCACTATGGCTGGCGGTGGTGTAGCCGTGTTCTGAGTGCGCTAACAGTTGTCCAACATTCTTGCACCCGCTAACAACCTTCAGCAGAAGACGTTAAGATAAGGGCAAAGAACGCCACTTCCTCGTTAGCATAGCAGGTGTAAATGATACAAAAGATAGGCTAGGTGGCGAAAGGAGAGAATGGGTGATCAAGAAGTGGGGAAGGGGGGGGGGGGGGCGTCTATGGAGGGAGTGAGGGAGTAAGGGTGTGAGAGTATGTGGGCTGATACCCAAATAATACTAGAAGATAAGCACTGGACTGTACGGAAGACAGCTATGTTAGTAATAATGATTAAGAAATGCATAAAATATCTTGCTGGTACATGAAAATTAATTTATCTCATTCATGTCTATTAAGAAAAACAAAACTCACTCATAATAATATCCGTATTAATATCTCATTACGATACCAGAACGTACAACATTAAGATCTACAATGCCAATGACAAGTTTTTCCCGATGAAAAAAAAAAAAATAATCTCAAGTAACGAGAAGTCTTGACATTTTAAAACGTACCACAAATTATATTAAATTTGTCAAAGAAGAAAAAAATAAAGAACAAAAACGCGTCTGTTTAATCTTAACTCATTGAATTAGTCATGGTGATTTTCTTTCTTGTGTGGTGGGTAGAAGACACCTGTACGGCAAATAAGTGGCCCCCCAAAAAAGCTGGTATTTTTAGGGCCAGATAATTGGGCGTTTATGTTAGGTAATAATGGCGCTGGCGTTGTTGTTATAACAGGAGGATTTGTATAATAAAACTGATGGTATGGGATCTAATCTCGCGGCGGAGGTTTGTGAATAGTTAATTAAGATGCAAATATCGCCATTTTAAGCCTCTATAAGGGGAATGAATCAGCTCAGTCCCGCCATCTCGAGGTGAGAGAGGATTCTAACTATTTGCTGTAACGTGTCAACAACTTTTCTTCTCTCTCTCTCTCTCTCTCTCTCTCTCTCTCTCTCTCTCTCTCTCCACACACAAGTGGAGGGAGGAAGAAAGAAGGATACCATGACCTTGAAGTCTTTAGGGAGGGGAATGCTGATTATAAACTGCTCCGAAGGAGATTGGAGGAAGGTGTAAGTCAGAAATTGATTGGCTGATGAAGAAAAAAAAAAGGGGGGAGGGGGGCTTCTAGTATCAAAGAGAACCATGGATGGAGCTGGATCAGGGAAGTTTTAGAGGAAAGGATAATAGGGAGAGAAAAGAAGAGTAATACGAGAATAAGAGAAATGGGTGGTTAAATAGGAGTAATGTAGATTGCTAGATGTGGATAAACAGAGCCCATTCCAAGGAAGAAAAAAGCTGAATATTAAACGACATGAGAGTGAAGAACTAGGAAAGAAACACAGAAAACGTGAATATTAAACAACATGAGAGTGAAGAAATAAAAAGGAACCCTAAGAACGTGAATATTAAACGACATGAGAGTGAAGAAACAAAAAGGAACACTAAGAACGTGAATATTAAACGACATGAGAGTGAAGAAACAAAAAGGAACACTAAGAACGTAAATATTAAACGACATGAGTGAAGAAATAAAAAGGAACACTAAGAAAGTGAATATTAAACTACATAAGAGTGAAGAACTAGAAAAGAAACACAAAGAACGTTAATATTAAACGACATGAGAGTGAAGAAATAGGAAAGAAACACAAAGAACGTGAATATTAAACAACATGAGAGTGAAGAAATAAAAAGGAACCCTATGAACGTGAATATTAAACGACATGAGAGTGAAGAAACAAAAAGGAACACTAAGAACGTGAATATTAAACGACACGAAAGTGAAGAAATAGGAAAGAAACACAAAGAACGTGAATATTAAACGACATGAGAGTGAAGAAATAAAAAGGAACACTAAGAAAGTGAATATTAAACTACATAAGAGTGAAGAACTAGAAAAGAAACACAAAGAACGTGAATATTAAACGACATAAGAGTGAAGAAATAGGAAAGAAACACAAAGAACGTGAATATTAAACGACATGAGAGTTAAGAAATAAAAAGGAACACTAAGAAAGTGAATATTAAACTACATAAGAGTGAAGAACTAGAAAAGAAACACAAAGAACGTGAATATTAAACGACATAAGAGTGAAGAAATAGGAAAGAAACACAAAGAACGTGAATATTAAACGACATGAGAGTGAAGAAATAAAAAGGAACACTAAGAAAGTGAATATTAAACTACATAAGAGTGAAGAACTAGACAAGAAACACAAAGAACGTGAATATTAAACGACATAAGAGTGAAGAAATAGGAAAGAAACACAAAGAACGTGAATATTAAACGACAAGAGAGTGAAGAAATAAAAAGGAACACTAAGAAAGTGAATATTAAACGACATGAGAGTGAAGAACTAGGAAAGAAACACAAAGAACGTGAATATTAAACGACAGGAGAGTGAAGAACAAGAGAAAAGACACAAAGTGAGAGAGTTTCATATAAGATGAGGTTATGGGGGCGGGGAGTCTGGTGCACTGTGTTTAAGGAGGGTTTAATGTACAGCTGATGAAGAAAATCTGGTGCTTAAAAAAAAGAAGTTTGAGTTTCTTAATAAAATACATAAGTAAAATTTATTCTTAGTAAAGGGACTATTAGAAAGTAAGTTATAACCAATGGGAATATTAGTAAGTGTGACTAAGTGAATACAACAAAACATTTTAACAATTCTTGAGAAAAATCTCTCCGTATAGGTTAGAAAAATAAGATAAAAATTATTATTATTATTATTGTTATTATTATTATTATATTATCATTATTATTATTATTATTATTATTATTATTATTTGCTAAGCTACAACCGTAGCTGGAAAAGCAGGATGTTATAACCCCAGGGGCTCTAACAGGGAAAAATGCTCAGTGAGGAAAGGAAACGAAGAAAAATAAAATATTTTAAGAAGAGCAACAATATTAAAATAAATATCACCTACAAAAACTATAAAAACTTTAACAAAACAAAAGGAAGAGAATTAAGATAGAATAGTGTGCCCGAGTGCACCCTCAAAAGAGAGAGAGAGAGAGAGAGAGAGAGAGAGAGAGAGAGAGAGAGAGAGAGAAAACATATTTATAATTTGTAGTAATCAATTATTGCAAAAATTTAAATACATGATAAAAATGAACAAAACCCATAGGATGTGAATTGGACGTTTTGCTTGACCGTGACCTGGACCTTCCAAAATTTAATCATTTCCAGCTTTATACATAACAGTTAATCCCTGAAAGTCTTATTACTCTACGATTGAAATTGTGGCCAGCTGTTTACAAACAGAAACAAACACAAACAAATTACAAACACAAAAACGGGAGTAAAACATAACCTCCTTCCAACTTTGTTCGCAGAGTTAAAAGGGTAAAATCCACTAGCAAATAAAATAATAGTAGATAAAATTGTGATGAAATATATTTAGCTGAATTTAATCAACTTTACAACATTAGATACTTCGCACAACTTTTTTATTATGGGATTCTACTAAGCCATTACCTAAAGGCCTAACAAGAGGTTACTAAAAATGTTGCATTTTTCGAAATATCCAATTTTCTTATTTCTAATTTGATGTCTGAATCTCATAGCTTAATATAATTACACATGTTCTTATTACCAGTTGTTTATAACTCATGTTGCCTTATCTGAAAAATATTGTTACCTAATTAATGAATGCTCAAATCTAGTATCAATATACAGAATCCTTTATCACTGAAATACGGTGATTCATAATTACACATTACAAAATCATACAAAAAACAATACCCACGAACTGTATTCATTCAACTACCAACACCTGCTTAAAAAATATCAAATATCTCAAAAAAAAAGTTTTTTTTCTTTTTAACTCTAATACTCTGATGCTGAATAGACATTTGTTTCCTTCTATTAATTGGCCATAGTCCACAAAGGATTAGCAATGCATAATATTATCCCATATTTTCTTTACAATAACACTACCTAATTTTTATTACTGACATTTCAGAGAATTCATCCTTGGCTTTGTTTCCTAACTATGTTAACAAAATAGAACAGTGGGGGGAAAGGAAGAAAAAAAGAAAAAAAAAATTATGTGCCTCATTGTATCCTCAAGCAAGACAATCCTATAACGTTAAGAGAATGTTTAAAAATTTACTATACAACCGACCACATCTTCCCTGATCGACACGAGGTTCTTCATTCGTCCTCCTTTCTCTCAATTCCTCTTCATCGAAAAATACTGAAATTTCAGGTTCTTTTTCAACATTCCTTACTTTCCAAAGATCCACAAGGACATGTCAGAGTTAAAAATTCTCTTTAATGCGTCTATCTTAAAGGTTAAAAGTGTCTGGTTTCAGTCTCATCAGAATAGATACTCACCAGACAGTCAGCTGGGCAAGCCCAACCACCCAAGGTGGTGCCCAAAACACAACAATGGTCTCGTCAGTAAACGCCTTAAACTTATGGTCCCGGGCTGGGATCAATCTGTTGTCCTGCGAATTCTAAGCGAATACGTTCCTACTGTACTAGCCAGGAGGCTTGGTTTCGAATTTATTAGGAAAGGGAATGAGACTTCAGTTTCCCACCAGTACATCAGAGCTTAGGTTTTTTGGTCAAAACTGGCGTAATAAGTTTCAGGCTTGCTCTGTAAACTCTTCGTAGAGTTCCCTCGTAACTGATCATAAGTAAAATTGAGTTATTCAAGATGCTAAATTTATTACTCTTACTCTTCTGATCAAGCTTGAGATAGCAAGAGGCTTCACAGATTTTCTTTATAATTATTTCCGGAGTCGATGCACTTTGCTACTGTACGGCCATTTTAATATCAAACAACCAATTCTTATGTATATTCGCTTTTTCATTTCAGTAATGTAAAATTGTTGACAGGAGATCAGACTTTAGATTTCTGCTTCCAACACACATTCATTTTTCATATGTTAATGAACTTCGTTATGGTTAAAGTATCATACCCAAATCACTTAAATATTTTTTTATCCATTATAATGACGAAGTTAAGGTGATTCCGACGTGTTAATTGTAGATTTGCTAATTTCTTTTTAGGCACAGACACTGTTATTCTTTGCTTTCGGATAATAAATATTTTCTTAGTTTTGTGATATTTTTGGTCAAGGTTCCAGGAGTGTGGACGTAATTTTCATCTAAAATTGTCAATTCTAGGGAACCCAAGTTTAAAGGAAAAGGATCCGGCATAAGTTTCTTCGGTGGTAGACTTTAATTTCCATGCAAGTTTTTCAGAGGGTTAAAAAATCAGTAACAACACTAAAAAATCGATCAAATTAGTGTCCCAAATGCAGTCCAACAAGACCTACATCTGTTAGCTACAGTAGATTGCAGGTAGTTGAAAATATATGATTAGTTAGGATACCGTGCTTCAATTGACAGGATGTTCCAGCAAGGGAGACCCGAGCTAAGGGTATTGGGTTTTCTCATTGCTTTGCATGTAGTTACATGGAAAGTGACCAAATGATATTGGATGAATGATGAGGATAGTTGTAGGTCCTACATTTTTATTCCCGAACCCAAATGTGTCCCAAACCTTATTGTACAAGATTGTGATAAAGGTAATAATAGGATTAAACAAACCTTAATTCATGAATACAGATAATTATCATTCTGTGATACCTTAAATACCATTCACCAAGAAGACAAATACCGACATAGGAATGGAGTAAGCGTTATCTTTGTCAGATGAAGAGCAAAGAGCTCAAGTCACTACGTGCACAACCACATGAACGTAATAGCTACATTTTCGTAATGACTAATATTCCCATTTCACACAAATAATAAGATGTCTATTGTTCTGGTTCCAGCCAGATTGATGATGGTGGCGTCAATGAAGGAACTCTGTAGGAGGACCAAGACGTAAATTTGGCAGCTTATGTCTAACAACAAAAAACTGGAGCGAACCAGAAAAGAACAGAGAGTGTTCAGCCAGTAGAACGCCAGATCAAGCTGCGTAGTACCATCCTCTGACAACAGACTTCATGAATGTGCCCAAGCTTTAAATGATGGAAAACTTCTAGCAAGACTCGAAGGTGGATATGACATGGCACAGGAGCTTAAATATCATTTGCCATGTTTAACAGACCTTTAAAATAGAAAGAGTATGTACCTCAGAGCTACCAAGAGACTGGAACAGGGAAGTGCACAGGAAGAGGATGCCCACCCAAAGGCATTCTCAGAGCTAGTCACATATCTAGAGAACACCACAAGATCAGCTTTGGGTCCTGCAGTCTGATGACTTGCAGCAAGGTGCAAATAAGGAGCAATAACTCGGAGACACTCCAGACAGAGGCCACATTCCCTGTTTACATGGGGCTATCTATGTACAGTCACTCATATAAGTTGGTGGATACCCGGATATCCGCCAATTTATGCGAGTGACTATACACAAAGAGAATGCTGATAGAAATACTTATCATGCACAGTATCAGCATTTTATATTACAGGTTAATAAGGATACCAGCAGAGCTGGGAGATGCAAAAGTTAACAAACGTGTGATGGATGGGATAGTCTGTCCACCATTTCAATGAATAGGGCTGTTCACAACATCAACCATGGACAACAGGAACCACAGCCCCACTGCAACGACAGCGACTTTCTTTCCATGGAACTAGTCTCTCTGTTTTCTTGGATCTATAAAGAAGCTGAATACAAATGTTTGTGCATGCCAGACATACAACAGAAGCAGAAAGCAGAGTCATCATGGTCAAGGCCACCAGAAAAGATGTCATTATTACCGCAGTTTGCGTTTTACAGGAACTAGATCTGGAGCAGTTGTGATTTGCCTTTGGCCAGGGACAGAACCAGGGTAGAATCTAAGGTACGTTTCATTACATGACTTGTGTGGCATGCACAGAACAGAGCAAGGGCTGTTCTTCTTCCAATGCATCATATCTTGTATATCTAATGGTGTCCATCTTGGATTTTTCGGTGGCAAACGAGTTTTATCAATCACCAATTAGCATGTGCCAATTTTGGTACTTATTTCAGGAATGAAAGATACTATTATCTGCTTCCCTAAAATGTAATTTCAATGCTCTAGAAAATAAAATGTTTATATTATATAACAAAACCGGTATAGTCAATTATAAAAATATCTTATTACAAAAACCAAAATTATCTATAATTTTCCTGTTACTAAAACCTCAAACCCACCAAAATGTACCCGCAGACAAATTACTTTTCTCAAGTCAGTAAAACTTAAGCAACAATCTCCGAGGTTGTTTGGTAAACAGGTAGCAAATCTAGCGTTGTAACTTTAACCTTGCATGAACATGGGTATCTAAAATCTATAAAAATCTCCCCGGAGGTTACACGAGAAAATGAGCCCTCCAATTATTGCATCTAGTTGTCTAGTTCATCCCTCAACTTATCACACTTGAGATGGTATCTCCCCTGATGTCTTCATTAGATTTCAGGGCCTTTTTATCAGGCCCTGCAATTATCACACTTAGTTTTCTCGTTCCTGCTACCTTTCGCCAGTTGAAGGCATTTTGCTGAAGTTATTTGTATGTTAACTCGTTTTGTGTAGCTATTATCATATTCAACAGCCATGAATATTTCTTGGCTTTTACGTAAACATTATTTGCTTTGATAATCACTAGCACTAATATTATTTATGTCATTGCTTCCTCTCACAAATATAACGTCTTGTAATAATTCAAATAAATAATTCTGTTATAAAAGAATAATTAAAACACCCTTTGAGAATACTATACGGAATACTCAGTTGCAGAGTTTAAGATACTTAATTTGACAAAATCTATATCGCTCATGCATTTCTTTGACAATTTAATCTCACAAGAAAATCTTTCAACAAATCCTATAGGTTAATCACCTTTTTTTTTGCTTGGTCTTGAATTTCCATACTGAAATTACCCCCTCATTAAATAACTTAGACAATAGACTTTCTTCAATAACCTAATATCTATCTTTTCAAAATTTATTTACAATGAAAATTACTAGCTAATAAGATCATATTAAACCTTTTTTCAAAATTGAAATTTTTCATTGACGTTTCCTTGGTAGTAAATAACAGCAAATTCCAAATATTTCTTCGTAACTATCAATGGGAAAACATGTTATATGCCAATTTCGTAATCTGGGCGAATAGAAAATAATAATAAATGCTACTACCAGTTCATGAATAAAAGGATTAGGCCACATTCAAGCGGACAAACAGGAAACACGAAAATTACGAGCAGAAGGAATAAACACATTGAATGCAGTCTTTGAAATAATCTCCCCTATATAATAAAAAGAAAGCGTTTGGTTTTACATATGTATATATGTGTACGTGTACATATATATATATATATATATATATATATATATATATATATATATATATATATTATATATATATATATACATATATATTTATATATATATATATATATATATATATATATATATGTGTGTGTGTGTGTGTGTGTGTATATATCTATCTATCTATCTATATATATATATATATATATATATATATATGTGTGTGTATATATATATCTATCTATCTATCTATCTATCTATCTATATATATATATATATATATATATATACACGCGCACTTATACACGGGTACGGTCGGCGGCAAGACGGTGTAGTCATACCATGGTGAGAGGGCATAGTCATACAATGGTGAGAGGGATTGTAGTTGAAAAAAAAAGGGGTGAAAAGGGTTGAATGTGTGAGTGAGCGTGTGTGCGCATCTCTCTCTAAATATTTAGCCGTTATTTTTGACAGGTTGTGTACAATAGCGTATAAAATCCTAACAAAATCAATTATATATAAAAACCAGACAAACGGTTAACAGAAAAAAATGAACTTTTAAACGGCAGAATTGCCAAATTAATATTATTATTATTATTAAATGCTAAGCTAAAACCCTGGTTGGAAAAGCAGGATAGGATGCTATAAGCCCAGGGGCCCCAACAGGGAAAATAGCCCAGTGAGGAAAGGAAATAAAGAAAAAATAAAATATTTTATGTATCGTAACATCAATAAACTAAATATTTCCTATAAAAACTTTAACAAAATAAGAGGAAGAGAAACTAGATAGAAGTGTGCTCGAGTGTACCCACAAGCAAGAGAACTCTAACCCAAGACAGTGGAAGACCATGGTACAGAGGCTATGGCACTACCCAAGACTAGAGCACAATGGTTTGATTTTGGAGTGTCCTTCTCCTAGAAGAGCTGCTTACCATAGCTAAAGAGTCTCTTCTACCCTTACCAAGAGGAAAGTAGCCACTGAACAATTAGAGTACAGTAGTTAACCCCTTGGGTGAAGAAGAATTGTTTGGCAATCTCTGTGTTGTCAGGTGTATGAGGACAGAGGAGAATTTGTAAGGAATATGCCAGACTATTCGGTGTCTGTGTAGGCAAAGGGAAAGAACCGTAACCAGAGAGAAGGGTCCAATGTAGTTCTGTCTGGTCAGTCAAAGGACCCCATAACTCTCTAGCGGTAGTATCTCAACGGGCGGTTGGGGCCCAGGCCAACAAACTACTACCTTAAAATAATGAGGATCAGATCGCAATGGTTATTCCTCAAGTAATTACATAACCTTACATAATAAGAGTAGCTAAACATTAGTTTAAAGACGATATTTAATTGTTGCGTGACCAGGAGGAGTACCTGGAAAGGAAAGGGGTTGGTTGATAATAAGCGCTACCTGAAAAATTTATAATATTTCTTGGATAAAAAGGGATTGAGATTAGTTCGTCTTTAGAAGAGGTATTTGCATTCGCAA
>NC_090766.1:56051990-56071250 GCF_036898095.1 Palaemon carinicauda | reverse complement strand
CTCTCTCTAAAGCAAGATGTTGACATGCTAGTCAACAACGTCCACATGAGACATTCACTCTCTCTCTAAAGCAAGATGTTGACATGCTAGTCAACAACGTCCACATGAGACATTTACTCTCTCTCTCTAAAGCAAGATGTTGACATGCTAGTCAACAACGTCCACATGAGACATTCTCTCTCTCTCTAAAGCAAGATGTAGACATGCTAGTCAACAACATCCACATGAGACATTCTCTCTCTCTCTCTCTCTCTCTAAAGCAAGATGTTGACATGCTAGTCAACAACGTCCACATGAGACATTCACTCTCTCTCTCTAAAGCAAGATGTTGACATGCTAGTCAACAACGTCCACATGAGACATTCTCTATCTCTCTAAAGCAAGATGTTGACATGCTTGTCAACAACGTCCACATGAGACATTCACTCTCTCTCTAAAGCAAGATGTTGACATGCTAGTCAACAACGTCCACATGATACATTCTCTCTCTCTCTCTCTGGCAAGATGTTGACATACTAGTCAACAACGTCCACATGAGACATTCTCTCTCTCTCTCTCTCTCTCTCTCTCTCTCTAAAGCAAGATGTTGACATGCTAGTCAACAACGTCCACATGAGACATTCTCTCTCTCTCTCTTTAAAGCAAGATGTTGATATGCTAGTCAACAACGTCCACATGAGACATTCTCTCTCTCTAAAGCAAGATGTTGACATGCTACTCAACAACGTCCACATGAGACATTCTCTCTCTCTATCTCTTTCTCAAGCAAGATGTTGACATGTTAGTCAACATCGTCCACATGAGACAGTCTCTCTCTCTCTCTCTCTCTCTCTCTCTAAAGCAAGATGTTGACATGCTAGTCAACAACGTCCACATGAGACATTCTCTCTCTCTCTCTCTCTTTAAAGCAAGATGTTGACATGCTAGTCAACAACGTCCACATGAGACATTCTCTCTCTCTCTAAAGCAAGATGTTGACATGCTAGTCAACAACGTCCACATGAGACATTCTCTCTTTCTCTAAAGCAAGATGTAGACATGCTATTCAGCAACGTCCCCATGAGACATTCTCTCTCTCTCTCTCTCTCTCTCTCTCTCTCTCTCTCTCTCTCTCTCCTCTCTCTCTCTCCTCTCTCTCTCTCTCTCTCTCTAAAGCAAGATGTTGACATGCTAGCCAACAACGTCCACATGAGACATTCTCTCTTTCTCTAAAGCAAGATGTAGACATGCTAGTCAACAACGTCCCCATGAGACATTCTCCCTCTCTCTCTCTCTCTCTCTCTCTCTCTCTCTCTCTCTCTCTAAGGCAAGATGTTGACATGCTAGTCAACAACATCCCCATGAGACATTCTCTCTCTCTATCTCTTTCTCAAGCAAGATGTTGACATGTTAGTCAACATCGGCCACATGAGACAGTCTCTCTCTCTCTCTCTCAAACAAGATGTTGACATGTTAGTCAACATCGTCCACATGAGACAGTCTCTTTCTCTCTCTCTAAAGCAAGATGTTGACATGCTAGTCAACAACGTCCACATGAGACATTCTCTCTCTCTCTCTCTCTCTCTCTCTCTCTCTCTCTCTCTCTCTCTCTCTCTCTCTCTTTAAAGCAAGATGTTGACATGCTAGTCAACAACGTCCACATGAGACATTCTCTCTTTCTCTAAAGCAAGATGTAGACATGCTATTCAGCAACGTCCCCATGAGACATTCTCTCTCTCTCTCTCTCTCTCTCTCTCTCTCTCTCTCTCTCTCTCTCTCAAAAGCAAGATGTTGACATGCTAGCCAACAACGTCCACATGAGACATTCTCTCTTTCTCTAAAGCAAGATGTAGACATGCTAGTCAACAACGTCCCCATGAGACATTCACTCTCTCTCTCTCTCTCTCTCTCTCTCTCTCTCTCTCTCTCTCTCTCTAAGGCAAGATGTTGACATGCTAGTCAACAACATCCCCATGAGACATTCTCTCTATCTCTTTCTCAAGCAAGATGTTGACATGTTAGTCAACATCGTCCACATGAGACAGTCTCTCTCTCTCTCTCTCTCTCTCTCTCTCTCTCTCTCTCTCTCTCTCTCTCTCTCTCTCTCAAGCAAGATGTTGACATTCTAGTCAATATCGTCCACATGAGACAGTCTCTCTCTCTCTCTCTCTCTCTCCTCTCTCTCTCTCTCTCTCTCTCTCTCTCTCTCTCTCTAAAGCAAGATGTTGACATGCTAGTCAACAACGTCCACATGAGACATTCTCTCTCTCTCTCTCTCTCTCTCTCTCTCTCTCTCTCTCTCTCTCTCTCTCTCTCTCTCTCTCTCTCTCTCTCTCTCTCTCTCTCTGGATATTACCACGCTTTTGGAAGACTTTTACAAAAAATAGAATTAAAGTAAACATTAAAGCAATATGTTGATATGCTAGTCAACAACATCCTCAAGAGACACTCGCAAACACTCTCTGCCTCTCTGTCTCTCTCTCTCTCTAGCTGCCTTTTCCTGTTCGTCAATGTTATTTGGGCAAATACACTCCCATCTATTCATAAATAGAGGAGTTATATCATAAAAGGAAAATAATAATCTAGAAATAATCAAATTTATCAAACGCGCAAGTGTAAACTACCATAAATTTTCCAACCTATTCCTCCTCCTTTTCTTAAATATACTGCTTTCATTCAAATCTCATTTCCTAATTTCTTCCCTTCCTTTCTTACATATATTACCCTGTTTTAATGTTCCTTCGTGTTCTAATTCTCTCAATTGTCTTCCCTTCCTATTCCATATTGTTTTACGCTACCCTTTATCTATTCTCAACTATAATATTTCTTTTATTTTATGTTCCCTTTTTTGCGAACAAAACCATCCGCCTCCCGTCTCATCATCATATATCAGTATCACATTAAAATCCTTATCGCTCCCATCGGAATAATGATCAAATTCAGCATCTATAAAACCTCCCCCTTCCAGCCCCAATTGAACCGGATGGTATCTCCTCGGACCCGTCCATCAATCATCTCCGCAAAGAGATCTTTCATATTCATCACAATCAGGTTGATGTCTCTCCATTCCTCTTAATCATCGCTGATCTGTCATACTTGCCGACGATTAACTGACAGGAGGAATCCGGTTGAAGATTCTTTCTTTTTAACGCCCAGACCCGAAGCAGACCAAAACAAATCTGGTAATGAAATGGGTTGGAGGTAAAAGGGCGCAAGAGGCTAGCATACAGAAGCAGAAAGGGATTTCCAAAGCATGTTTTACCCAGAACTGAAGGAGACCAAAACAAATCTGGTAATGAAATGAGTTGGGGGTTAATGGGGAGTAAGAAATTAGGATACAGAAGCAGAAAGAGACTTCCAAAGCATGCTTTGCCCAGACCAAGAGGAGAACAAAACAAAACTGGTTATGAACAGTTAGGGGTAAATGGGGAGTAAGAGGCTAGTATACAGAAGTAGAAAGAGAATTCCAAACCACGGTTTACACTGGATTTATGAATTTAGGATATCTGGTCCAACGCTGGGGCCTGGGAGGTAATTCAGTACCGATGCTGAACATCTGGATAGACGAATGGAAACGGCAACGGGTATAAGTAAAAAGCCAATAATGGGTGCACAGATTTGTCTTCCTATGGAGGTCCTCTAAAGCAATTACTGTTGCATTCTTTAAAATATCAATTGCTTTATATAATTAAGGGTAGAAGGAACAACCAACCAAATTGTATTACTCAGTCCTTCCTTCAAGGAAAACATAAAACAGTAAAACAATTAGGTTTAAAAACTAATCGATGTATTTACTAGATTACAAGCCCTTATGACAGCAACACCCTTAACAAAATTTAAATAATTGAAAAATATAAAAAATATTCTTATAAATTATATAAAACGTTCAAGTGCCGGAGATAAATTCGACAGCACTAGCTTGCAAACTAAATACATTGACAAATTTCCAAATGACCCGAGAATACAAAAGGATTTGTAAGACCTAGTTTAACGTGGACACTTCTCAATACTGTTTGTATGGGAGACGAGATCAAGCTCGAGAAAATAAAAAAACTGGAGACCATGGGCGGTATTCATAAAGAAAAGGATATGCTTATACTTGCAAAATATGAAGGAAATCCTTCTACTTGTATTCATAAACATTTCAAGCAAAAGCTCCTACTTTTAGAGCAAAAGCTTATCCTTATAATCACATAAAAGTAAATGGTTATACAAAGAAAACCCTTTACTTCATATAAAGAGCATATGCTTTGAAAAAGCTGAGTCTGGTCAGTAGCAGACTGCAGTTCGAAGAGAAAGGTTGTTCTGTCCGATTCTTTGCACGATGGCAGATTTTGTGAATGTGAGGCATCTTAAACAATACATGCCCCGTTTACCCACACTTGATCTTGATTTCAAGATGTTATTCCGTTTTGAAGAACAAAATGTACAGTGGCCTGCAGACAGATATCTTGTCCATACCTGGAATCTATATGAAATATCAAGGTTAAGCCATAACTTGGTGATATGCATTTTACATTTGCTTTTGCATGTATAAACAGTTGGGAGAATACGAAGGCTGCTGTATTTAGGGATGTATGTATGTACAAACAGTATATAAGTATGTATGTATGTATGTATGTATGTATGTATGTATGTATGTATGTATGTATATACATATATATATATATATATATATATATATATATATATATATATATATACTGTATATATATATGTGTGTGTGTGTACAGTACATGCAAATATACTGTATTCATATAATATATAAATATAGTTTATATATATATATAAATATATATATATATGTATATGTATGTGTGTATATATATGTATGTATATATATATATATATATATATATATATATATATATATATATATATATATATATATATATATATATATGTATATGTATGTATATGTCTGTGTATATATATATGTATATATATACATCGTATAAATATACACATATACACAGAATATTCATATACTGCAAAAGCTTATATACATGCATATATATACACATATATAAACTATATATATATATATATATATATATATATATATATATATGTATGTATATATATCGATTCGTACCAGAAATAGATTGTTCTAAATCCCAAACCTGAAATAATTTAGCTGAAATCAACTATTTCAATTCGGTTTGCTTTAAACCTCAATTACCCTTCGCCCTTCGTCCGGGTATCTTAAAGTTTCCTTCAAACCGCAAAGTTGAGCGTTTAGCGTCTTCAAAACTTTTCAACTCAAATCACGTAGTTTATTATTATTATTATTATTATTATTATTATTATTATTATTATTATTATTATTATTATTATTTCATTATCATTATTATTGTTGTTGTTGTTGTTATAAAACAAGAATGGAATTTTTCGAGAGTCCTAAAAGAATTCGGAAGAAAATCTTCTCGGATTTCCAAATGGCTTCAGAAGAAATAGCCATAGACTTAGCATGGAATTCTGAATGCCTCCAGAACGGAATCTCAGAACGGTATCGGAAGAAAACTTTCCCGGATTTCCGAATGGCTTCAGAAAAAATAGCCATAGACTTAGCATGGAATTCTGAATGCCTCCAGAACGGAATCTCAGAACGGTTTCGGAAGAAAACTTTCCCGAATTTCCAAAAGTCTTCAAAGGACATAGCCGCATACTTAACATGGATTTCTGAATGACTCCAGAACTGAAATTTCCAAGAGCAGTTCTGAACGACTCCTCCCCGAGCTTCAAATGACTTCTGAAGACCTGATCTTCATTTTTTTCAAACGTAGCCTGCAACACCTCACATGATCTGTATGTAGCTGGCGAAATCTAACCAAGTAATTGCGTGTCAATAGGAGTAAGAGGAAATGAGTTGATGAATGGGAGAAGGATTTCACTTAACTCACAGAGATCGCGTTCTGGCGGAATAGGAAGCTGCCGGTAAGAATTATGTGTTACGTCTTCGGAACACCATCAACTACAGATGGTTTTGGTTGCTGCCGAAGTTGCCGATCGTTCGTTTTATATCGCCCGACCTATAGAAAGACACGGGATCTTCCGTTGGCAGCTGAGCTTTTAAGATCATAATGTATGCGCCTTGAAGGATCCTTTGCTTGGGCTTTTGCGACGATGTCTTATTAAAGGAGACTCTTGGAAAAAGTACGAGGCTTTGTATCGGTGCAAAAACGGATTGCGGGAATGAGGATGGAGGCAGAATGGTTCAACTGAACGGTGAGTGACGTGTAGTTCTTCAACAGGATAGTCCCAAAATTCGCCATTGAAGTAAGGACATATCCAGACGACATTGGTAAATATATCATGTTGCTCGTCATTTACTTTGGCATGATAGTGTATGTGGAGAAATCGATAGTATTCATCTCTTTACTCATTGCCCAGATAGGTAAAGAATAAATGCCTTCGATTTCCCTGAAGAATCTGACGAAGTGAGGACTCGCGGCACTGAAATATCTTTTGAAATCTAGAAGGACACTGACAAACTAAGGAAAAGAGACAATGAAATCTCGAAAGAAACAGATAATCTAAAGAAAGAAGATCTTGAAAACTAGAAGACAGGAGAGAACAGCGAAGAGGACCCTCTAATGCCAGAGGTAAGACACCTAAAAATAGAGAGCCTCTAATGCTAGAAGTAAGGCACCTCAAAATATAGATCGAAGACCCTCTAATGCTAAAAGTATGGAACCTAGAAATATATGTCAAAGAACTTCTGATGCTAGAAGTGTGGGAGCTAAAGAGAGAGAGGTCAAAGAACTTCTAATGTTGGAGGTGTGGGAGCTATAAAGAGAGGTCAAACAACTTCTAATTCTTGAGGTAAGGGAGCTGAAAAGAGGTATAAGAACTTCTAATGCTAGAGGTGTGGGAGCTAAAAAGAAGTCAAAGAACTTCCAATGCTAGAGGTGTGGGAGCTAAAAAGAGGTCAAAGAACTTCTAATGCTAGAGGTGTGGGAGCTAAAAAGAAGTCAAAGAACTTCCAATGCTAGAGGTGTGGGAGCTAAAAAGAGGTCAAAGAACTTCTAATGCTAGAGGTGTGGGAGCTAAAAAGAGGTCAAAGAACTTCAAATGCTAGAGGTGTGGGAGGTAAAAAGAGGTAAAAGAACTTCTAATGCAAGGGGTGTAGGAGCTAAAAAGAGGTCAAAGAACTTCTAATGCAAGGGGTGGGGGAGCTAAAAAGAGGTCAAAGAACTTCTAATGCAAGGGGTGGGGGAGCTAAAAAAAGGTCAAAGAACTTCTAATGCAAGGGGTTGGGAGCTAAAAAGAGGTCAAAGAACTTCTAATGCGAGGGGTGGGGGAGCTAAAAAGAGGTCAAAGAACTTCTAATGCAAGGGGTGTGGGAGCTAAAAATAGGTCAAAGATCTTCTAATGCAAGGGGTGTGGGAGCTAAAAAGAGGTCAAAGAACTTCTAATGCAAGGGGTGTGGGAGATAAAAAGAGGTCAAAGAACTTCTAATGCAAGGGGTGTGGGAGCTAAAAAGAGGTCAAAGAACTTCTAATGCAAGGGGTGAGGGAGCTAAAAAGAGATCAAAGAACTTCTAATGCAAGGGGTGTGGGAGCTAAAAAGAGGTCAAAGAACTTCTAATGCAAGGGGTGTGGGAGCTAAAAAGGGGTCGAAGAACTTCTAATGCAAGGGGTGGGGAGCTAAAAAGAGGTCAAAGAACTTGTAATGCAAGGCGTGGGGGAGCTAAAAAGAGGTAAAAAAACTTCCAATGCAAGGGGTGGGGGAGCTAAAAAGAGGTAAAAGAACTTCTAATGCAAGGGGTGTGGGAGCTAAAAAGAGGTAAAAAGAACTTCTAATGCAAGGGGTGGGAGAGCTAAAAAGAGGTAAAAGAACTTTTAATGCAAGGGGTGGGGAGCTAAAAAAAGGTCAAAGAACTTCTAATGCAAGGGGTGTGGGAGCTAAAAAGAGGTCAAAAAACTTCTAATGCGAGGGGTGGGGGAGCTGAAAAGAAGTCAAAGAACTTCTAATGCAAGGGGTGGGGGAGCTAAAAAGAGGTAAAAAAACTTCTAATGCAAGGGGTGGGGGAGCTAAAAAGAGGTCAAAGAACTTCTAATGCAAGGGGGTGTGGGACCTAAAAAGAGGTCAAAGAACTTCTAATGCGAGGGGTGTGGGAGCTAAAAAGAGGTCAAAGAACTTCTAATGCGAGGGGTGTGGGAGCTAAAAAGAGGTCAAAGAACTTCTAATGCGAGGGGTGGGGGAGCTGAAAAGAAGTCAAAGAACTTCTAATGCAAGGGGTGGGGGAGCTAAAAAGAGGTAAAAAAACTTCTAATGCAAGGGGTGGGGGAGCTAAAAAGAGGTCAAAGAACTTCTAATGCAAGGGGGTGTGGGACCTAAAAAGAGGTCAAAGAACTTCTAATGCGAGGGGTGGGGGAGCTAAAAAGAGGTCAAAGAACTTCTTATGCAAGGGGTGTGGGAGCTAAAAAGAGGTCAAAGAACTTCTAATGCAAGGGGTGTGGGAGCTAAAAAGAGGTAAAAGAACTTCTAATGCAAGGGGTGTGGGAGCTAAAAAGAGGTCAAAGTACTTCTAATGTAAGGGGTGTGGGAGCTGAAAAGAGGTCAAAGAACTTCTAATGCAAGGGGTGGGGAAGCTAAAAAGAGGTCAAAGAACTTCTAATGCAAGGGGTGTGGAAGCTAAAAAGAGGTCAGAGAACTTCTAATGCAAGGGGTGTGGGAGCTAAAAACAGGTCAAAGAACTTCTAATGCAAGGGGTGTGGGAGCTAAAAAGAGGTCAAAGAACTTCTAATGCAAGGGGTGGGGAAGCTAAAAAGAGGTCAAAGAACTTCTAATGCAAGGGGTGGGGAAGCTAAAAAGAGGTCAAAGAACTTCTAATGCAAGGGGTGTGGGAGCTAAAAAGAGGTCAAAGAACTTCTAATGCAAGGGGTGGGGGAGCTAAAAAGAGGTCAAAGAACTTCTAATGCAAGGGGTGTGGGAGCTAAAAACAGGTCAAAGAACTTCTAAGGCAAGGGGTGTGGGAGCTAAAAAGAGGTCAAAGAACTTCTAATGCAAGGGGTGGGGAAGCTAAAAAGAGGTCAAAGAACTTCTAATGCAAGGGGTGTGGGAGCTAAAAAGAGGTCAAAGAACTTCTAATGCAAGGGGTGTAGGAGCTAAAAAGAGGTCAAAGAACTTCTAATGCAAGGAGTGGGGAAGCTAAAAAGAGGTCAAAGAACTTCTAATGCAAGGGGTGGGGAAGCTAAAAAGAGGTCAAAGAACTTCTAATGCAAGGGGCGTGGGAGCTAAAAAGAGCTCAAAGAACTTCTAATGCAAGGGGTGGGGGAGCTAAAAAGAGGTCAAAGAAATTTTAATGCAAGGGGTGTGGGAGCTAAAAAGAGGTCAAAGAACTTCTAATGCAAGGGGTGGGGAAGCTAAAAAGAGGTCAAAGAACTTCTAATGCAAGGGGTGGGGAAGCTAAAAAGAGGTCAAAGAACTTCTAATGCAAGGGGTGTGAGAGCTAAAAAGAGGTCAAAGAACTTCTAATGCAAGGGGTGTGTGAGATAAAAAGAGGTCAAAGAACTTCTAATGCAAGGGGTGGGGGATAGATGTCGCCAGCGAGGCTTTGGGGAAGGCGCGGCGGCGTCTGTTCTTTCTGATGAGTAAACTTAATTAAATACAAGTAAAAACAGGGCATTAAATACGTATTATAAATACTAAACTCTTTCTTATCTTGACAGCACAAATGAAATCTTACAAGTTCCAACATGTAACTAAGCGCTCCCGAAACACGAGTCAACCTTTTACTTCTGCTTGGAGGATATCCTCGCAAGTAAAAGGTAATCATTATGAATATGGAAGGAAAGATTTGCTTATACTTCTACCTTTTGCTTCAGAGAATTACCTTGTACTTCTACCTTATGCTTACAAGGATATCCTTCATTTTTATGAATACCTCCCCATGTCTCTCCCTTTACGTCATTTGGTATACACACATATAATCTAGAGAGGCACTCAGTAGAGCGCAGATCTTCGCCACGGCAGCTTATTTTTCAACCTTTTTTTCGACCTTGACCTATGACCTAGGACTTTCAAAATTGAACCACTTCCCCGTCTCAATATACCATTTCAACCTGAAAGTTTCACTACTCAAAGTAAAATTGTTACCTCCGCCACGGCAGCTTATTTCTCGACCTTTGACCTAATAACATAATTAATCCCTGAAAGTTTCACTACTCTATGAGTACGATTACGACCTCCCCCACGGCAGCTGATTTTTCGACCTTTTGCTCGACCTTGACCTTTGACCTATGACTTTCAAAATTGAATCCCTTCCACCTCTCAACATAACAATTAATCCGTGAACGTTTCACTACTCTATGAGTAAAATTGTGGCCAGGAAGTTGGTTCACGCAAAAATAGACAGCCAAACAACGGCAAAAACATAACCTCCTCCCAACTTCATTAGGGGAAGTAACTAAAATTGTGCGCATTTGCAAACGCACGAATCCATACTCACATATATGTATATATACAAATAATCATCAACCATAACTAGTCAACTGCATGACAAAGGCCTCAGACATGTCCTTCAACTCGAGTCAGTATATGGTCTTTTTATGACAGTCTATACCAGCAAATTTTCTTAGCTCGATAATTCATCGTTTTTTTTTTCTTTCCCTGCTTCTTTTGCGATCTATAGGGACCCATTCTGTTATGGCCATTTCTTTTCATTACATGTTGCTACAATTTCCTTTACTTTAATTTGATTTCGTATCCATGTTCTTTTTTTTATGTCTCCCTGTTATTCTCATCATTATTCTTTCTATAGCTTTTTGAGTTAGGCACCAGCCGCCAGTTGAGATACTACCGCTGGAGAGTTATGGGGTTCTTTGACTGGTCAGACAGTACTACAGTGGATCCTTCTCTCTGGTTACGGTTCACTTTCCCTTTGCCTACACATACACCGAATAGACTGGCCTGTTCTTTACAGATTTTCCTCTATTTTCATACACTTGACAACACTGAGATTACCAAACAATTTTTCTTCACCCAAGGGGTTAACTACTGCACTATAATTGTTCCGTGGCTACTTTCCTCTTGGTAATGGTAGAAGAGACTCTTTACCTATGGTAAGCAGTTCTTCTAGGAGAAGGACACTCCAAAACCAAACCATTGTTCTCTAGTCTTGGGTAGTGCCATAGCCTCTGTACCATGGTCTTCCACAGTCTTGGGTTAGAGTTCTCTTGCTTGAGGGTACACTCAGGCACACTATTCTATCTAATTTCTCTTCCTCTTATTTTGTTAAAGTTTATATAGGAAACATTTTATTTTTCCTTGTTTCCTTTCCTCACTGGGCTATTTTCCCTGTTGGGGCCCCTGGAATTATAGCATCCTGCTTTTCCAACTAGGATTTTAGCTTAGCAAATAATAATAATAATAATAATAATAATAATAATAACTAGCTTATGTTCTAAGGCTTTAGTAAGTTTCTGAAGCATAAGTTAATACTGGTAGGACCATCAGATTAAATACTTTCTTTTTAGAGGAAGTGACATTTTACTTATCATAATCTCGATTTCTCTATCAATTGCTCTTCACCCTATGCTTATCCTTCTTTTATTTTCGGCCTCATGTCCACGTAAAAACACTTCCTGTCTGGCGTCAGTATGTATATTCAATAACAATCTAGAGGTTAGTCCATAACCCTTATTTGCTTTCTCTCTGCATTCTCTCTGCATTTTCATTGAACATTATTTTAGTTTAACTCATTCATTTACAGTACTAAATCTCTGCTTTCTCTATTCAAATCTACAATCATCTTTTTCAATTCCTCCCATGATTCACTAAAAGAGTGATGTCATATACATATATATATATATATATATATATATATATATATATATATATATACATACATAAATATATATTCTTACACGTATATGTAGATGGAAATATAAATATATACATACATATATATATATATATATATATATATATATATATATATATGGGGACAAGACAATCCAACTTAGTGCCAGTCTCAAGCCCGGATAAACGGGGAGATTTGCTGCCTAATATAGCTAACCAAATATGAAAGCTGGCAAAAACTAAACAATAAATTTTGACCCAACAACGGAATACAGTAGGGCTAGGACAAAAGGTACAACAGAAGTCACTGCTTGTGGGAACAGATGCTTGCTGACAATTTAGTTATTATAGCAGACACAGAAGGAGAACTGTAAGAAAGTTTTTATAGCATGGATAGAAGCCCTAAAAAGGAAAGGATTGAAGGTGAACATTGGGAAGACATAATTAGTAGTAGAGAAGGGTCACGAAGAAGTAAATATTCTATTGGACGGTGGTATAGTGCTAAGACAGAACAATGAGTTTAACTACAGTGCCTTGGATCAATAAACAGGAAGAATGTACTAGGAAAAGCGGCGAGAGAGTTAAAGAATGACGTAAATGGAGGGAATAAACAGTAGTTTTAGGCAAGAAAATTCCATTGAAACTTAAAATGAGATCTATAATTTACTTACCAGGCCCATTCTACTATACGGGACAGAAGCGTGGACACTTGAGAAGAAAGAGGAAGGAATACTGAAAAGAACCAATATGAGGAGGGTGAGATGGATTGCTGGAATATCACTACTAAAGGAGGGAAAGTCAAGATTTAAGAAGAATGTGTGGCATATGTAAAGTAAAATATAAGGCTAGGGAAGCTCGTCTGAGATACTATGGCCATACAATAAGGAAGGATATGGAACCAATCACGTGATGGGGAAGATTAGTGTGAGTATCAGCAGATCAGATGGATGGATGTGATGATGAGGGATATGAGTAGGGTGGAAATGTTGGAAGATACAAAGAATAGAAATAGATGAAGAAAGTTCACAAGAGCAACCATTACTGCAATGTGACTAATAAGATCTAAAGAAGAATTATATATATATATATATATATATATATATATTATATATATATATATATATATACATACATATATATGTATATATATGCATATATATGCGCAAATATATACATGTATATACATATATACACACACAGACACACAGACACACACACACACATATATATATATATATATATATATATATATATATATATATATACACATATATATATATACATATATATAAAACATGGAACTCTTCCACCCACTAAAAGGTGACTCAAGGGAAAAACAACTTAAGTCATTTCGGGTCACACAGTTAAACTAACTGCTACATTCAAAGTATGGACTCCTAAACAGCAAGAACTCATGTGAGTCTTACACTTTGCCATATCAAACTGCACCCAACTAACCAGACTGTTACCAAAGTGATGATGAGTGCCCCAAGAAGTTTCAATGAACTAGGATTTTAATAAATTATCCCATGGGAGATGAGCACACAGTCAAAGGGTTTTGTGAACCCCTTAGTTGAGGAAATGTTTTCCCGAGGAAGGTCTTTTCCAGGCTTAAAAAACACCCACCAAAAATTTCAGGTTATTCTATTTACTGAGCACTACTAACACAATAGCACTAAATGGTACAACCCAAACATTAATGACCTAAAACCTCCCAAATATCATCATATCTTATCGCGCTAATGTTGAACCCACAGGAGGACGTTGTCGTTTGCCTCTCTGAGGTCTGGATCTGAGCAATGAGGGCCCAGTGGGCAGCTTTGAATGCCCATGTGGGACAACACCACAAACAATGGAACATATCCTTTCGCCTTGCTTCCTGATGATTGTGGAGTGGATGCCTAGGGTCACTAATTTGTTTATTCCCTTCAGTTTTTCCTAGTGTTTCTCGTCGGATGTGGGGTGATGGGATACCAGCTATTTTATATAAAAATGGTAGGTGTTGATTGTAGGGTATTAGTAATAGTCCGATGGGCCTTATTTGGCTATGTTTCTATCTTATGTGCATGGCACGATCTTGCCCACACTGGTAGAGTACTCTGCAGTAAAGTAAGAAAGTGTTAGGGCTGTTTATCTCAGTCTGAAGATCTGCTCCTCAGCTGGTGTTGGAAGTTTGCCAAGGAAGTTATTCCTAGTTGCTACTTACTTTTCAAGAACACACAAATAAAAGCAAATATTGTGTTCTATCAAGAGTGACACCTAAGTAAACTGGGTAGGGGTGATTTTCCAGTTCTTTGTCACATCATTTAATTTTTAGTTTTCTGTATGTCTGGTGATTGTTCAGGTGAAAGGCATAGACTTGTGTTTTACTTGGATTGGCATAGATGGTAGGTAGTAAGGGTGTTTGTCAGTCTTTCTTCAATGGTGGTGGAGTCCGATTGTGTGGAAATGCAAATGACATCTGCAAATACAAGTATATACCTGTGGGTGTTATGGTACTGCGGCTGGTCATTTGTATAGCTGTTAAATAGCATCAGCGCCAGAACTGACCCTAGTGGAAGGTCTTTATTTTGTATCCTCCATCTGCCTTTTCTGCCATCCATTTCTACAAAGAATTACCGATTGGTAAGCAATGATTCAATGATGTGGACTAAGCTAGTATTCTGATAGGTTGAGCCACCTTCAGGAGTACTCTATGGTTTACAATCATATACTGCCGTAAGGATGACAATGACTGTGCCGGTGAGTTTTCTTTTCTCAAACCCATCCTCGATGTATTGCGTTAGGTTTAATACCCGACTGTAGCAGGATCAATCTGGTCTAAAGCCTACTTGGTCTGTCAACAGTTGGTTGCATACGGGCTAAGATCATTCATTCATAATATTTGTAAAGAATACACAGTTAGAATATTGATCGATACCTTTTGAGGGATGATTGGAGTTTCCCTGGTTTCAGCAAGGTTACTACTTTTGCTCTTATCCAAATCTTTGGGCCTTAGTAATGTGTTTTTGCACCGGAATTGAATAGCAACAGGAGCCATGCTTTTGTTTTGTCTCCAAAATGTAAGATAATTTCTGTTGTTATGCCATCTAGGTCCGCTGCCTTCCCAAATTAGAAATGTTTCCCAGCAGCATTTAGTTCTTCTAAGATGAACATTTGGAAATTGTTGTCACTGTCTTGCATGATACGTCCATATCCTGTCTCACTTACTTTAGGTAACCCTGATCTTTGTTGTGAGGCTAGCTGTACAGCAGCAGTTGGCAATCTACCTGGTTGGGGCTTCTTTTATTCGTTCAGTTTATTGATAGTTGCTCAGCATATTTTGCTGTTATGGGTCATGCCTATGGAAATTATTATTTCATGTCAGTATTCTTTTCTTTCATTGCTGATTGAGGCCACAATGGCCTCTCTGAGTTCCATGGTACTCCCAGCAAAGGGCTCTTCGTTATATGTCTGGGTGTAGTTCGTGTACCGCTAGTTTGACTATTCGTTCAGAGGCGATGTAGCTCTTACTGCAGCCTCTAGGGATGTGTTTCTTTGAAACTTTCCAAATCACTGTAGTACTGTGGGACTGGGCTGATATTTGATATCTAAGTCTCAAGGTCTGACTCAAAGCTTTCCCATTTTGTCATGCACAAGTTGAACCTGAGACTAGGTTTAGTTTGTTGAGATTTGATCATAGGTTTAGTGTTAATTATCACTGGACGGTGTTGCGATTTCCGTATGGGAACACAAATCGATTTTTTAACATTATGGGTATGTCTTGACGCAAATGCTAAGTCAGGGTTATATCCCAGCGGACGCTATGAAAGGATGCTTTATTCTGTGCATCATGCAAAAGTGTTAGGTCATGGGTTGCGGCTAAATTCTTGACAGCTTAACCATCACTGTTTGTATGGCTGTAACCCCAGATGGTGCTGTGGCTAATAAAATCATCTATAACAGGGCATGCCTTGTTTCCTAGTTGGTGAGTTTGTAGCCAGTTGAAGTGTTGTTGTAGGCTTATAGCATCTTGCTTTTCCCACTAGAGTTGTAGCTTAGCATTTGTGGACTATGAAAAAGCCTTTTATAGTGTGCACCAGCCAATTTTGTAGAGTCCTACGTTATTATGGAATTCCTCTTAAATATGTAAATTTGATAAGTCTGTTCATGAACATAGCAAGTGCAAAGTTAATGTTAATGGAGTCTTATAAAATGAATTTCCAGTGAACAGCGGAGTACTCCAAGGGAATGTGTTGTCACCTATGTTGTTTATTCTCCTCATGGATTTTGTAATGCGTAGAACAGTCAGAGATGGTGGAGAAGGAGTGGACTGGATTGGTGATAGGAATTTAGCAGACCTAGAGTATGTCCTTGTTAGCAGAACATGACAGGATTTGGGCTGAAGATAAATAGAAGAAAGACAAAGATGATGAGAACAGCGTATGCAATGGAAGATGAAATATCTTTGGAAGGAGAAAGGATTAAAGAGGTAGAATCATTTAAGTATTTAGGAACTATGATCTCCAATACAGAGTCTTTAGAATTAGAGTTTAGGGAAAGAATGAAAAAAGAAAATCAGACAATGGCTAAGTTAAGTAAAATTTGGAAATCAAATTGCCTGAAATTACATATAAAAATCAGGCTATATATCATTTTAGTGAAATCGGTGTTACTGTATGGACATCAGTCATGGTATGACAATGAAAAAATATCCAATAGATTTAGTAGATTTGAGAACAAAGCCCTCAGAAGGATATTGGGAGTTAGATGGCAAGACAGGATTAGAAATGAAACTATAAGAGAGATTACTCGAGTACCATATGTGTATGAGATCATGATGAAGGGTAGATAGATGGAGATGGTTTGGGCATGCTATTTGCACTCCCCAAGAGAGATTACTTCACCGAATGTTCAGCTGGGTTCCACAAGGTACTAGAAGACAGTGGAAGACCATGATACAGAGGCTATGTCACTACCCAAAACTTGAGAACAATGGTTTGATTTTGGAGTGTCTTTCTCCTAGAAGAGCTGCTTACCATAGCTACATAGTCTCTTCTGCCCTTGCAAAGAGGAAAGTAGCCACTGAACAATTACAGTGCAGTGTTAGTATTATTATTACTAGCTAAGTTACAACCCTAGTGCGAAGAGCAAGAAGCTGTAAGCCCAAGGGCTCCAATAGGGAAAAATAGCCCAGTGAGGAAATGAGATAAGGAAATGAATAAACGGTATAAGAAGTAATGAAAAGCTAAAATAAAATATTTCAAAAAATATTAACAATATTAAAACAGATATTTGATATATAAACTATTAAAGGACTTATGTAAGCCTGTTCAACATGAAAAATATTTGCTGCGAGTTTGAACTTTTGAAGTTCTACTGATCCAGTAGTTAACCTCTGGAGAGAAGAGGAATTGTTTAGTAATTTCAGTGTTGTTAAGTGTCTGAGGAAAGAGGAGAATATGTAAAGAATAGACCAGAGTAAGACTATTCTGTGTATGTGTCAGCAAAAATGAAATGATCCGTAACCACAGAGAGGTATCCAATGTAGTAATGTGTGGCCAGTCAAAGGACCCAATACCTCTCTAGCGGAAAGTATATATATACTTTCTTTAATGTATGTTCTTAGAAGTATTTCATAAATATCTACTTTTTCCACATGATATTAACTGAAAACCCTGTTGTTATTTCCAGTCACTCCTCCTTCTCAGCAGACGTCTTTCATTCTCTTATCTTGAATTAATCTAGAATTGAATCTTAGCTACGCATATCTTAAGAGTTCAGCTTCTCGCTAAAATACAACTTAATGTCAGTGTTATTATATTTCATTAAAATAATATCGTAAAAATTCAATTTGAATGACAGTAGTGCTACCCACTGTTTCATAGACATTAATTCTCTCCAGCGATTGTTGTTAAATACCTATCTAATTGCCTTAACTTTGCTAATAACCGACGTATGATTGGAAACAAGCTTGCGTGCATAATTAATTGGTAGAGATAAATTTAACGTTTACCTCTTTTCAAATGAAGGTATTTTTACTTACATCTCCCCCCTTCAATAGATGACGTGTTAAGTACCAGTGAGAAGCCGCATATTACAATATTACAATGAATTGCAATATTCCACAAGGTTGCACAAAGCCATTATCAAGATTCGTTCAGATATATCTTAAGCCATAAAAATGCAACGTATTGCTTGGAGAATCTATCAAGCACATAAGATATCAGCTAAGATTATATAGATACTTTCTTGTATATGTCTTCCTAACATCATCATGATATATCACTTAATGTCAAGATCTCTCACGGATGAGTAACGCCAGGGCCGTGTGCAGAAGTGAATCTATTAAATTATCTAAAAGGGGCACAAATACCTAATGACAAATACTGTATGTATCCATGACTATCTTAACACAAAAAGTACTTTTCAGGCGCTAGTTTGAAAACCTAATTACTTTTATGTAAATGTAAACTTTATCAAATAAGAAACAATTTCACAGGAAACAGCATCCGATTTCCACATTAAAGAGACACCTAATCACATATGAGAGGATGGTGAGAAAATCTCATAGACTCCCTATTGCTTATTGAATATTTAAATGGTGTAATTCCGTAAAACCGATTCTATTTGAAGAATTTAAAAGTTGCATAAAATACACCACTATTAAGATTTATTTAGTGAAGATCATTATTCTCCCTTATGTGACTTTTATCTTATAAAAAATATTATGTATTCCTTAATTCAACTACATTAAATACTCCAATACTAAATTACACTAAATTACAAAGCTGCTTTAAGGTGAGAATTGAATAAAAACAAAATTACTAAAAAAAATCGTGAATGGAATATTTATTAATAAATTCAAAATACCAAATACCTTTCATCCCTCTAAACTCTAAAGACTTTCATTTGATATGATATCAAACAAATCTCTCTCTCTCTCTCTCTCTCTCTCTCTCTCTCTCTCTCTCTCTCTCTCTCTCTCTCACCTGGCCATTCTACGGTCTGCTGAACACTCACAAGTATTGTATCACCCTCCTCATTTTTATTACCAATTCCTATCATTTTTTTTTTTCAGAAAAATCTTTCACCTCAACTTCACCACAAACGTTTGGGATTGTCGTCAAACTCATGTACAGATATTTGTGGTCTTGGAACCGTATCTAAAGACTTGTTCGCTAACCGAATTACAGTGCTAAAAACATTTTGGAAGAGTGGATGCGTATTCACTAAGCGAACTTTTATGTACTATGCGAACTCTGATTTCTTATGCGAACTTTTATTTCTTATGCAATTTTTATTTCCTATGCCAACTTTTATGTACTATGCGAACTTTTATTTCCTATGCCAACTTTTATTTACTTTGTGAACTTTTATTCCCTAGGTAAACTTTTATTTACTATGCGAACTTTTATTCACTATACAAACCTTTATTTACCATATAAAATATTATTCACTATGCAAAATTTTATTTACTATACAAACTTTTAT
>NC_090766.1:56029490-56039490 GCF_036898095.1 Palaemon carinicauda | reverse complement strand
ATTATTGGTTTGATCGAATGACGGAGTATTAGAACTTTTAAACAATTATAAAAATGCCATTATTTTCTTATAGTAATTTCCTTCTATTTTTAGTTGACTACATAATAGTTTTAGGTTTTGAAATTGATAAAATACTGAAGACAAAATTTTTTACAGAAATATATTTATAAAAAAGTAACACAATTCATGATAATTTAAATACATTTGTCAAAGCAATTACCAGAATATTAGAACTATTAACAATTGCTAATATGCTATAATATTTCTCATTGTAATTTCTTCATTTTCGGTTCTAAAATTGATAAAATATCCACAACAGAATTCTTAAATATATTTTTTAAAAAGTAACAGCATTCATGATCATTTAAATACATTATTTTTCAAAGCATTTACCGAAATATTAGAACTATTAGCGATTGCTAATATGCCATAATTTTTCTTATTGGAATTTCGTTATATTCTTAGTTGACATATAAAATATCTCTCGGTTTTAAAATTGATAAAATATCCACGACAGAATTTTTCCAGAAATATATTTTTATAAAAGTAACAAAATTCAATAATAATTTAAATACATTATTTGTCAAATCATTTACCGGAATATCAGAACTATTAACAATTGATAATATGTCAAATTTTTCTCATTGTAATATTTCTTTATATTCAGAGTTAACCATTAAAATAGCTTTCGGTTTTGAAATTGAGGAAATATTAAAGAAAAAACTTTTAAAGGAATATATCTTTCAAAAAGTAACACAATTCATGATAATTTAAATATATCATTTGTCAAAGCACTTACTAAAATATCAGAACTATTATAACAACTGCTAATATGCCATAATTTTTCTCATTGCAATTTTTAATTTTTATATTCATAGTTAACCCATAAAATAGCTTTCGGTTTTGAAATTGATGAAATATAAGAAAAAACTTTTACAGAAATATATCTTTTAAAAAGTAACAATACTACATCATTCAAATTCATTATTTATGAAAGCATTTTACCGTCCTTATCTGCAACACGCTGCCGGAAACATCCCGCTTTACAATCTCTTTGTAAGTGTTTTCTTTGTTTAATTTCCATTTGTTTCTTATCGCAAAATGATAAATGGGAAGATACTCGTCTTGAATTTAATGTTTACATTTGTTTTAATCTTGTAACATTTAAGGAAAATAATAATAAATTATGCCTTCAGATAATCGGAAAGTTAACCGTTTGCATTCGTCACATAAATTGATTGTTGGGAAGTGAAGTCTTACATCAAAATGACGGATTCTAACGGAAATGTTTGCATAAACAATCTTTTTTTTTTTTCCTTTTACTTCTATTTTCCTATAGCTTCTTTCGATTGAAGATTTAAGGGAACTCTTACATTACTTTATTTATTTCGGACGAATCACATATAACCATCTATAAGATATTATTTCACTATCATCCTCATCATTATCATCATCATCATCTCCTCCTACGCCTATTGACGCAAAGGGCCTCGGTTAGCTTTTCCAGTCGTCTGATTGACTGACTAAATCTATCATAACTTTATATTTATCTTAACAAATGATGCATGTCAAAATCAATATCATGAATTGAAATTATAGGCTGCTCTCTTTAAATAATAAAAAAACCAATAATTCTTAGTTACGGAAACAGTTCTGTTAGATTTATCTAAAATCTGCGTTATATAATAAAAATCCTGTCGTTTCAATCTAAATATAAAGTAATTCTAAACTAAATATGTTTTTTTTTTTAAATTTAGGCGAATACACACATAACACTTTAAAAGTTCTACAAAGACGAAAAAAATGGAAAAATGAGATGAGAGCAATAAATAGAAGTTATCTAATTATAATATTGTATATATCATTAATCTACGTACGTTTAGATCAAAACAATCTCATTCAGATTTTCTATTTTCGTAGAATTTCATGTTTAAATGAATTATATATATATATATATATATATGTATATATATATATGTATATATATATATATATATATATATATATATATATATATATATATATATATCCATGTATATAAATATATTGCACATTTGTAACATGTATAAGTATAAACATATAATATATCCGAATATGCTCACAAATAAAACTAATTCAGATATTGAAACAATTTTCGAAGTGAGAGTATCCTCTAGAACAAATGAACAAGAAACTTATTCGATGTATTTGGAATAATCAATGTGATATCCCAAAATAAAAAATTGTACTAACGTCTTAATTTGATGACGATTAAACCTTATTGATTAATATTAGTTTTAATTACCACTTTCATTATTATTAATGTTGGTGTTGTTTCCATATTTTTTCTAATGTTGTAAATACTTAATTCCTAAAATCGCAATAGTGAATCTACAATGAGTTCTGATTTCCTGAAATCTATTCGAATTTACCGCGATACTTTTATACAAAGAATGTCTTGATTTATTGATGGAATGATATAAGCAAAGAAAAGAATTTGCATTATTTTCTATACCTTCTTTCCTATAAATATTAGTTCATTGGAATAATAATTATACAAATGTTATGATTTTTACAGTTATTGTTTGTGGTAATGTTACTAATTTTATCTAATTATTACTATTATTGTTATTGCAATGATAAAAGTAATTATCATATGGTTATTGTAATAATAAAAGTAATTAATCTTAATAGTGTTTGATATAGTACAAACTCCAAAGAATTACGTAATAGTACACAGTATTTGGTAAAATTTTAATATTTACCATTTACTTAGTAGGCTATTATATACAGAACAGCAATATTTAGAATCTTCTACCATTTAAGAGCAATACATTAATTCATTTTCGAATCACTTGTCCTTTATATAAATAAAAACAGTGAAGGTCCAACACTCGCAATGTTAATAATTTCCTTGGTATAAAAGCTCCGTTTAGATTTTAAATTTCTTAAAGGCAAAAGGCCAATATCCTTGTAAAAAGCCATAAACACTCATGATCGGCGACCAAGCCTAATCCATACCTAAGGTATAACCAGGGAGGGCCAGGCAAAAGCTATAACCAGGGAGGGCCAGGCAAAAGCTATAACCAGGGAGGGCCAGGCAATGGCTACTGGTGACTCGGCAGGTACAGTTGGACAAATTCCTTACAACCCTCGCTCTGAGAAAGTGCACCCCGTCACGCCCTTAGTGCATGGCGAATAACCAAACAGATAATGTTGGGAGAGATGGCAAAGGTGGTGGTCTGGAACTCGAGGTGCAGTTAGGGTGCCGATTGGGTGCACTTCAAGAGAAAGGTGTGCCAGAAATGGCCGTGTCCAACTGTACAAATAAAGGCTCTCCAAAAACCCATCATCCTTACCTTACAGGATTGGTGAGGTTGTGAACCCTAGTTAACGTTTTTTCGAGTTAAGAGTAGGACTCCGACTTCCTTCCTGCCCATGATTCAAGAAAGATGGATGTTAGCCACTAGGCCTGGGTCAACTTATATTTATTTATTTATTCATTTTTTTTTTCAATATAACTAAGCAGGATGAAGGTATCCCTGTCAGAACATCGAGATGGTACGTATCGTTTCCTAGTTTAAAACTTACGGTGTCAGCTCTTTCATTGCCTTCGTTTTAGATTCGAGCGTAAATAATGGAATGGAAGACTAGAGGTTGATTATATATATATATATATATATATATATATATATATATATATATATATATATATATATATATACATACATACATACATACATATATATATACATATATATATATATATATATATATATATATATATATATATATATATATATATATATATATACAAATAATCAAATAAGCCATATAGTTCCGTCTGGGACTGATCCCGAGGTCGATAAGAAAATCCTGACAATGTATAAAAAATATATGGCTCATTTTAATATGAAAAACACGCCTAAAGGTGCAAAATCTATTGTGTGTGTGTGTGTTGTTATGTTCATAAACTTTATTTTAAAAGGCAAGTCGATTGCTTCCTAGATATAATAAACCCCAACTTCTTTCCTTTCTTTTCCTTTCCTCGCCATAAAAGGTGATAAGGCTTCCAGTTTCTCGAGACTCGTCGCATAAAAATATTGAAATTTATTTGTATTTCAAGATTAGAGATTAAAATAAAAAAAAAAAATTTCACCTGTTTTGCTTCGAATACCGAAACAATGATACATTATTCCACGACGATCCTGTGAGGATACTAATATGATACCATATTTTTTCTAGTCCTTCATAAATGTTATTTTTTTTTTTTTTGCTTTTATATTGACGCAATGAGGAATTAATTTTCTCTGTATTTGATAAGAAAAGTTTCATATATTATTGTTAGGAGAAATTTAAGGTGAATATGTATATATAATTATGATATACTTTTGTGATATAAAGACATTATTTTGAATTAGTTTCCTCCTCACTTGATAGAAAAGGATCAAATATATTATTGTTAATACCCGACTACCTCTCTATAAACGAAGTATTGAGAGGAACAAATTCTTTCGAAAACAAACGCACTTTAAAACTTCATGACAAATTATGGAATCTGTACTTTAAGTATTGAACAAACGGAAATTAAAATTAAGATTTTCTTGCAGAATTACCTCCAATTCTATTCCACCCCACCAGGGATTGGGAGGTTACCTCTTAAGAACGAAATCAACCTCACACTTTTCCTTTTTCTTAAAATATGTTATATCTATTATTCATCACTTCTCTTCTAGATTATTAATTTCTTTATTTTCTTTCCTCACTGGGCTGTTTTTCCCTGTTGGAGCCCTTGGAATTGTAGCATCCTGCTTTTCCAACTAGGGTTATAGCTTAGCTAATAATAATAATAATAATAATAATAATAATAATAATAATAATAATAATAATAATCTTTATTTCAGCAAAAGCCATATACAGAGTTACAATAGGGGTACAGTGATCTTACACTTTTGACATCGGAAAAAAAAGAAAAAAAAGATGAGATATGCAATAATATCAGTGATATATTATAAACATCAATTAGCAGGTTAACCACAGAGTTCTAAGGTCTGGGTAATAAAATCACAATAGAATTAATAATAATAATGATAATAATAATAATAATAATAATAACAACAAGACTTGAAGGAGGCAGACATTGTACAAGGTTTAGTTCGTTTTAAAGTGCCTTCGAACATCTTGTGCACAATAGAATCAAACTGAAATTAGTATTATTTGAAGTTGTTAATTGTAATATTGAAGATTCTATGAGTTCGTCTATGTATGTAACCTAAGTGCATGGAGCATGGAAGGATACCAAGGTTAACTTGAATATAAAACTATTTCCTGATTGTTACATTACGTATTTGGGTTAATATCCAGGATACAGCTGATCTACAAATTGGCCATACAGCCGATGTTATTGCTCTCGTAAATGTAATTGTAGAGGAGTCACTAATACAAAAGTTGTGTAAGGTTACAGCTTTGAATATTCAAGGTATTGGTGGATGCTTTCATACTTAGAAAATAGGTTTTATTACATCAGATGGCAGCTTTTATATATATATATATATATATATATATATATATATATATATATATATATATATATATATTTATATATATATATATATATATATATATATATATATATATATATATATATATAAATTGCGCAATGCCATAGCCATACAAAATGGCATGCCGGAGAGACAATTTCCGAATTGAATTTCCAGTATACCAACTTCGACATTTGCCGAATTAATTGGCCAATAAATAAGCTTCGATATTTTCCAAATTATATGGCAAATAAATCAGCTTCTACATTTACCGAATTAAATGTCCAATAAAATAAACTTCGATATTTTCGAATCGTATATCAAATAAGCAAGCTTCGCATTAAATATCAAATATATCAGCTTGACATTTTCAGAATTAAATGTCCAATAAATCAGCTTCGACATTTACAGAATTAAATGTCTAATAAATCATCTTCCACGTTTACAGAATTAAATGTCTAATAAATCATCTTCCACGTTTACCGAATTAAATGTGTAATAAATCATCTTCCACGTTTACCGAATTAAATGTGTAATAAATCAGCTTCGGCGTTTACCGATATAAATGGGCAAAAAATAAGTTTCTATATTTTCTATATCAAATGTCCAGTAAATCAGCTTGGACATTTTCCGAATTAAAGATCCTATATACCAGCTTCGACATTTTCCGAATTAAAGGCCCAATAAATAAGCTTCGGCATTTTCCGAACTAAATGTCTAAAATTAATGAACTTTGCCATCCTATGATTTAAATGCTAAATAATTCAGCTTCGATCTTTTCCAAATTAAATTTCCAATAAAAAGTTTCGAACTTATTCAAATTGAATGTCCAATTAATCAGCTTCGACATTTTCAAAATTAAATGTCCAATAAATCCAGCTTCGACATTTTCAAAATTAAATGTCCAATAAATCAGCTTCGACATTTTACAAATTGAATGTCTAATAAAGAGGTTTTGATATTTTCCCACTGAAATGCCCAATAAATCAGCCTCGACATTTTACAAATTGAATGTCTAATAAATAAGCTTTGATATTTTCCTACTGAAATGCCCAATAAATCAGCCTCGACATTTTACAAATTGAATGTCTAATAAATAGGCTTTGATATTTTCCTAATGAAATGCCTAATAAATCATCTTCGACATTATTCGAATTAAAGGTCCAATAGATCAGCTTTGATGTTTTCTGAATAAATCAGCTTCGAATTATTTCCGAATTAAATGTCCAGTACATCAGCTTGATATTTTCCAAATTAAATGTCCAATGACTAAGCTTCGACATTATCCAGATAAAATGACCGATAAGCAAGCTCCAACATTTTCTGAATTAAATGTCCAATAAATCCTTTTTCACATTTCCACATCAAATGTACAATTAATCAGCTTCGTTCAGTACGATAATTTCGCATTTTACTATGGAAACGATATAATTCTCTTTTATTTCACAATGTAGTATCCTTCCGTTTAAGTCCAATTCAATAAAAATGTGGCTTGATAGCAGTTTAACATATTATGGCAAAGGTTATTCCAGAGACATTAGGATACCAAATTCACAAATTGAAAATAAATGAAGATGTCTTTTTGAAAATTTGTGAAGATCAAAGAATGTTTAGAAGCTACAGGAAAATTTGAAATAGAATATTATAATTTCCGAATTCACTTCACCAGCCAACATTATTACAGATCGCTCTTATATTGTAGACTTGGGCGTGTGAAATGGGGTATGTAATGATAGTTTTGGGTGGTTTAAAGGTTATTCATGAATGACAGAGGCAAGGAACAGTGACATTGCCCTAGCAAGCAGGACAGTTACCTAGAGACAATCCATTTATACATATGATCAGCGCCCAATCCCCTTTCCACCCAGGCTAGGACCAAGAAGGGCCAGGCAATGGCTGCTGATGACTCAGCAGATAGACCTGTAGGATTCCCAAAACCCCCATCCTTAGTTCACAAGGATGGTGAGGTAGCAGTGACCAAAGGAACTAACAAGTCTGAGCAGGACTCGAAAACCAGTCTGACGTTCACCAGTCATCAATAAATATTTAATGAATATGATGATTAATAACAAATTGACGAAAGGGGAATTTCAAATTAGAATATTTTCTATGATTTGCTTTCCTTCACAAGAAATTAAAATGTTTAAATGAAATATGGGAAACCCTAGTGTGGTATTCTTTGTTACGTTTTTCTTTTCTTTACTAGGCTACTTTCCATGTTAAAGCCCTTGGGCTTATAGCATCCTTCTTATCCAACTAGAGTTGTACTTTTGCTAGCAATAATAATTAGTTGTAAATAATGCTATGTACATCAAATATATCAGCTTACCAGTGTACATGCGTGTGACCATATTCACACCTATTGTCCATCCATCTATTTATATCTAACTATATATATATATATATATATATATATATATATATATATATATATATATATATATATATTCGTGTGTACATACTGTAAATAATAATAAGATACATAGGTATTTATGTATATTTGCAGACGCACGCGCGCGCACACACACAGACATATATATATATATATATATATATATATATATATATATATATATATATATATATATATATATATATATCTGTATGTATGTGTGTATGTAATTATTATGTATCATGATTATTAATATATTATTATTTACAGTATGTACACACACACACACACACACACACACACATATATATATATATATATATATATATATATATATATATTCGTGTGTGTACATAATGTAAATAATAATAATAATACATAATAATTACATACACATATATATACAGGTATATATGTGTGTGTGTCTATAAATATACATAAATACCTATATATCTATACATATATCTATCTATCCATCAATATATATATGTATATATATACATGTATATATATATACATGTATATATATATATACATATATACATATATATACATATATATATGTATATACATATATACATATATATATACATATATATGTATATACATATATATATATATATATATATATATATATATATATATACATATATTCTTTTTGGGGGTTACATGTACACTCTTACATAAACACATTTACAAACAATAGTTATCTTCTCCCTAAAACACACGTTTCATAACTGTACATAATTTCTGTATGGTGTGTTAGTGAGAATGATGCTAAGTGGAGCCAGGGAACAGCTATCATCTCTGAACACCTGTCTCAAACTCCCCCTTGCCATGGCGCTATATATTCGGCTGCGGAGGGCGGTGCCTGCTTATAACCACTCCGAGTAATGACCAATAAAATTCTTCTTAAGCGGTTAACATACGTTCGCTCAATTGGTTGGAAAATTATAAAACCAATCATTTTATATAGTAATAAAATGTTTTGAATTGCTTTTGGTTGTGTATTCAGCGTTTTATTTTTCGATCTTTATTACTTTTTTTTATTTGATTGTTGAATTTTCATTTTGAATAAAAGAATATATTTTTTTTCATTTGTGCGTAAATAAAATTTTTGTTTTGGTTTGTTTGTACGTTAATAAGTAGCATTTTCCCCTCTAAGCTTTGTATTGTTTCCATTTTGTTATAGATTCTTCTAACTGTTATTTCCGTATTCAAAATAGAACATTTTAAAGGGAAAATAGTTTCAAACAGAGGCCTGAGTGACCGAGTAAATATAGGTAACTAGTGATATACATTTAAAAACAAAATTATTCACAATCTACTTTCAAGTCCCTTCTATGAGGAAACTACTTACATAAACATCATGTATAAAACACAGGTGGGACATGTACGAATAGGAAACTCATGTCAGTTAAATATTTCTGATCTTAGCACACTAACCCCAAACACCCCCCCCCCCCCCCCCACACACACACACTGACAGGCAATATGGTCGTCTCACCTTTTGTCCATGCATTCAGGAAATTTATAACCGAAATCTTCATCATTATGGACACTGGCTCCTTATCTTTATGCGATGGCTAATGGAAAAGCAATGTAACTCCTCTTTTATCAAGATGCGGAACAAAAGGAAACGATTATCCACTTGCATTGTAAAGAGCAATAAGGACATGAATTTAATTTGTGCTCGCGGCTACGCTATTCACCAGGTGTTAGAGAGAGAGAGAGAGAGAGAGAGAGAGAGAGAGAGAGAGAGAGAGAGAGAGAGAGAGAGAGAGAGAGAGAGAGAGAGAGTTACAAGGATTTTGGAGACTAAATTTGCTCTATGGTAGAGCGATTTAGTTTAAGCATTTATTGAGTACTTATGATCCTGTCAAATTTATTCTTGAACTCATTTACCAAGTTACTGTTTACTACAACACCTGGAAGTCTATTCCAAGAATTTGCTATTTCATATGTGAAGATATTGCCATATTGAATGGTGTTGTATTTTTTCAACTCCAGTTTGAATCCGTTACCTCTGGACTGATTTGTACTGTGTGAATAGAATGTTGTAATCAGAGAGAGAGAGAGAGAGAGAGAG
>NC_090766.1:56011990-56014490 GCF_036898095.1 Palaemon carinicauda | reverse complement strand
TCTTGCCATATTTTCTTTCCCCACTGGGTATTTTCCCTCTTGAAGCCCATAGGCTAGTAGCATCCTGCTTTTTTTTTTAGCAAGGGTTATAGCTTACCTAGTAGTAGTAGTAGGGGTGGTAGTAGTAGTAATAATAATAATAAAAATAAAAATAATAATAATAATAATAATAATAATAATAATAATAATAATAATTCGTGTCACTATTACTAATGTTATTCTTGTCCTCGTATGTCCCAATAATTTATAATTCAATCACTCATTTGAAACCGCTAAGAATTTATCACTAGACTGAAAATTACCGTAATTTAATACTCCTTGCAGTATTTCTTGAGTTACGTAAAATTACACTGCACAATGACACAATGTTTATACAAATAGAATATTAAGAAATAAGTAATGAGTAACTAAAAAAAAAATTCGACCTTTTTATCACATAAATTACTTTCCCTTAATTTTTTTTTCTTGTTGAGGGGGAAGGTTTAGATTATTCAGTGTTCTAATTTACCTAGTATCTGAATATAATTACAAAAATTTTATATCGTTTATTTATTTCCTTATTTTCCTTCCTCGCTGGGCTATTTTTCCCCTGTTGGAGCCCTTGGGCTTATAACATCTTGCTTTTCCAACTAAGGTTGTAGCTTGGCTAGTAATAACAATAATAATAATAATAATAATAATAATAATAATACACATTGGTATGAAAACAATTACTTATATAAAACATTTTCAATATTGGCAAAATATTTTCAAGAAATATGAATGCTGTGTATCAAACAATTAACTTTCAGAACTAGCATAAAAGGAAATACATGGTATTATCAATACATAACTGTGGAATTTATTCAAGCTTAACTGATCGCGTTACTTGAGTGTGTTCAAATGTTACTAGTGTAACTAATTGTCTGGTAAGCTATTTTGGTTATCTGCTTTCAATTCTTTGAAAAAAATGTAAGGTTAAATTATCCTTCATGCATTTGTAGAGCATATTTTTTGTGTCCTTTACTATATAAATTTGAGTAAGTTCGAAATTCAGGTTTTACTTCGTCTTCTGGGGGAGTAGAGAATCTTGTGCCGGCATAAAACGTAATGCTTCTAATATCAGAGTCTAAATATTATAAATAGCGATAATTAAAAAAAAAAAAAAAAAAAAAAAAAAAAAAAAAAAAAAAAAAAAAAAGAGAGAGAGAGAGAGAGAGAGAGAGAGAGAGAGAGAGAGAGAGAGAGAGAGAGAGATAAATCCGTGGTATAAAATTTGTTCCTCTTGTAGGACTACACTGATTCTAGATTCGGGCTTATTCCAGTCAATAATAAATTCACATCAATTCTCAGGGTGTTTCATATTAGATAAGAATGCGTCTGACCTTCGGATATGAAACAACCTTACTTTAAAATACTAAATCTTTACTGTAGGAGGCAAAAGAGCAAGTCAAGCTTAAGATATTGTCTGAAAAAAAAAGTTATATAATATATATATATATATATATATATATATATATATATATATATATATATATATATATATACATATATATACATATATACATATATATACATATATATATATATATATATATATATATATATACATATAATTATATATATATATATATATATATATATATATATATATATATATATATATATATACACATATATATAAAACCCAAACTGTTCATTAATTAAGATTTGAAATAAAAGTTATATTGATCAAATATTCTTTCAATATATGGAACTATAGTTTTAAAAAAAACTTGCATTACTGTCCATTTGCAGCGACATTTCATATCACTATTCCACACAGTCTCTTCGGAGACCAGAATACTCGATAAAGCAATCAAAATGGCCGAAATCATGCAAAAAAACACCAGACAAGAGACCTTATAATCCATAAATTATGACTGTTTTGTGAACAACGGACTTATTTCACCCCAGTGAAAATAAATAAAGCTATAAAATTTGGTCTCTTTAAGGAAGGAAACTATTGAAAAAAGGGGGTACCACCTAATAAAGAGTTAGCTAAAACGTCCCCTTGTTAATTCTGGTTATACAAGGGACGTAATAGGTCAGCATGGCCGCTGTGTTCGTCTCTCCTCACCCCCTCACCCCAGGAAAAATGGGGGAGGGGAGACGTCATTACCTACATGCAACTGCTACCTTTCAAGTCTGACGTCTTTGGACGTCTATTGAACCATTCTAAGGACGCCCATTCTACAACCTTTCGGGAAAAGTCCCCTGATAAGAAAATGGCTACGGCTCCATTCTTGTGCAGCATGAAATTAATTGAGCTGTATTTTTTATGCTAAAAGTTTTTTTTTTTCATTATTATTATTATTATTATTATTATTACTATTATTATTACTACCATTATTATTATTATTATTATTATTATTATTATTACTATTATTATTATTATTATTAGCTAAGCTACTACCACCCTAGTTGGAAAAGCAGGATGCTATAAGCCCAAGGGCTCCAACAGGGAAAATAGCCCAGTGAG
>NC_090766.1:56001990-56006990 GCF_036898095.1 Palaemon carinicauda | reverse complement strand
TGCCCACCATGCCACCTTCATTTGGAATGGGGAAAGAGACAGAGAGATAGAATTTGAACGATTTATGTGTTGAAAATTAACTTTTTTGACTTTCTTAGGTGTCTTTGCTTTTACCTATGTTATGCAACGCGTCTATTCAAATGATGGAATTAAAAATTCCAAGGAATTTTTTATGGATATGCATTTAAAAAGCTAAGCAGATGTGCTAAAGGAAAATATTTCTGCTAATTTTAGTGATAAAAAAAGTTGCAACTCAAAAATCGTAGTGTGTGTTTTGGAAAAAAAATTTATAGTAAAAATAATGAACATGAATACAAATCGAGTATCTTCACATGATGTTCTTAAAGTTATCAGGTCTAATACCGGCTAAACATATATTTAGAAAAAGATTAAGATCATGTTCGACAAGACTAATATTTAATGAATCTCATATACAAGGGAATTCAACCCTAACTCTATAATATGCTCAAATATATTTTCTATTTAAATTATCAGTCCTTACCTATTGATCTTACTGTACTTTTTTTTTTTTTTTGACCATAGCATTTTAGTTTTTAGTTTTCAGATCTTAGCCTAAAGCTATCGAACCTTATCTTGTTACCTCTTCTTTTGAAACCTTGTCCTCTTCACCAGTGATTTCGCTCTCTTATCCTCTTAGCCTTTGGCACTCAGACCTTTACTTTTTAGCTCATCACATTTCCGTCTCTATCATCGTATTTTCAGTCTTTGGCTGTTGAACTTTTTCCTCTAAGGTTCCCAGACGTATACACATCCTTTAGTATTTGCAAGAACATTCAGTGCCAAGGAGCCACTATGGAGTAATAAAAAAAAAAGGTTGGGGAGCAATATGGAAGAAATGAGAGAAGGCCAAAAAGTGAGGGCACCTTTGGGACTGAAAGAATACTACAAGATTCTATATGGTGACCCTCTGTTTGGGTTAAGCACATGTCCCGCAACAGGATTCTAGATGGTAAGACCTCTGTTTGGGCCAGCAGCATTTCCACCTTCAAGATTTAATATTTTCATGGATCTGTCCAGGCCAGTCGTTATTCTGCAGAATTCCGAAAAAGTGGGCCTCTGATCAGGTTTTCATTAACTAGGTGATCTCAAAAAGGGTGGGCCTATGTCCAGACTTGTTGTGTTTCTCTACCGAATTCAAATCGGTAGGCTTTTAGTCTATGTCGGCTGTGTTCCACTATAGGGTCCAAGATGGTGGACTACATCTGGGCTGCCCGTATAAATTAATACAGAACTCAAGATGGTGCCATATATTTTGGCCAATCTTGTCATAACCTTCAAAATGGGTGGTTCTCTGTCTAGGCCAGCCTCCTGTAATACTACAGGAAGCAAATTGGCAAGCTTTTGTCTATGCCTGCCACGATTTCCACTATGAGGTCCAACTACTACAAGATAACAGCATGTTTTAAGCCAACCTTGTCGTATCAAACCTGAAGAATAAGGGCCTTATTGAGCTGGGCTAAGCTGGTGTTCATAAACCTTTCAACTAGGTTGAGCCAACCTCGCCACATCAAACCTTAGGAAGCAAGGACCTTACTGAGCTGGGCTAAGCTGGTGTTCATTAACCTTTCAACTAGGTTGAGCCAACCTCGCCACATCAAACCTTAAGAAGCAAGGGCCGTATAGAGCTGGGCTAAGCTGGTGTTCATAAACCTTTCAACTAGTTTGAGCCAACTTTGCCACATCAAACCTTAAGAAGCAAGGGCCGTATTGAGCTGGGCTATGCTGATGTTCATAAACCTTTCAACTAGTTTGAGCCAACTTTGCCACATCAAACCTTAAGAAGCAAGGGCCGTATTGAGCTGGGCTATGCTGGTGTTCATAAACCTTTCAACTAGTTTGAGCCAACTTTGCCACATCAAACCTTAAGAAGCAAGAGCCGTATTGAACTGGGCTAAGCTGGTGTTCATAAACCTTTCAACTAGTTTGAGCCAACTTTGCCACATCAAACCTTAAGAAGCAAGAGCCGTATTGAACTGGGCTAAGCTGGTGTTCATAAACCTTTCAACTAGTTTGAGCCAACTTTGCCACATCAAACCTTAAGAAGCAAGGGCCGTATTGAGCTGGGCTATGCTGATGTTCATAAACCTTTTAACTAGTTTGAGCCAACTTTGCCACATCAAACCTTAAGAAGCAAGAGCCGTATTGAACTGGGCTAAGCTGGTGTTCATAAACCTTTCAACTAGTTTGAGCCAACTTTGCCACATCAAACCTTAAGAAGCAAGGGCCGTATTGAGCTGGGCTATGCTGATGTTCATAAACCTTTCAACTAGTTTGAGCCAACTTTGCCACATCAAACCTTAAGAAGCAAGAGCCGTATTGAACTGGGCTAAGCTGGTGTTCATAAACCTTTCAACTAGTTTGAGCCAACTTTGCCACATCAAACCTTAAGAAGCAAGGGCCGTATTGAGCTGGGCTAAGCAGGTGTTCATACATCTTTCAACTAGTTTGAGCCAACTTTGCCACATCAAACCTCAAGAAGCAAGGACCTTATTGAGCTGGGCTAAGCTGGTGTTCATAAACCTTTCAACTAGTTTGAGCCAACTTTGCCACATCAAACCTTAAGAAGCAAGGACCTTATTGAGCTGGGCTAAGCTGGTGTTCATAAACCTTTCAACTAGTTTGAGCCAACCTTGCCACATCAAACCTTAAGAAGCAAGGACCTTATTGAGCTGGGCTAAGCTGGTGTTCATAAACCTTTCAACTATGTCACTTTTAAATGAAATGTATCTAAACATCTTTACTGTCACATAATATCTTATGAAACGTACAAGAGAAAGACAAGTAGCTTTAATCCTAAGGAAATAGACTACTCTGGGAGACTGCTGTCGTCAAGTCCCGGGAGCAGCGTCGTAAAGTCCCTGTACACATATTACCATATATTAAGAGCGAGAGGTCAATAGGAAGATACAGAAAAGTATTCACAAAGAGTTAGATGTTAAATATAAAAAAAACTAAAGATACTGCACTGTAATTATTCAGTGGCCAATTTCCTCTTGGTAAGGGTAGGAGACTCTTCAACTATGGTAAGCAGCTCTTCCAGGAGAAGGACACTCCAAAATCAAACCATAGGTCTCTAGTCTTGGGTAGTGCCATAGCCTCTGTACCATGGTCTTCCACTGTCTTGGGTTAGAGTTCTCTTGCTTGAGGGTACACTCGGGCACACTCTTCTATCTTATATCTCTTCCTCTCGTTTTGTTAAAGTTTTTATTGTTAACATAGGAGACATTTATCTTAATGTTGTTACTCTTCTTAAAATATTTTATTTTTCCTTGTTTCCTTTCTTCACTGGGCTATTTTCCTTGTTGGAGCTCCTGGGCTTATAGCATTTTGCTCTTCCAATTAGGGTTGTAGCTTAAGAAATAATAATGATAATAATACTGATTCCGTATTCGGCCATAAACAATGTTGGAACAAGGGTGAAGACAAGCGTGTGAAAAATAAGGAAATGGGTAAAGGCTTCTTGCTACTCATATTATTTTCTAATAGGAATAATACCTTCCAAATTACAATAACATAATTTAAAGTTGAAGAATTCTCTTCAATTCCATTAATCTATTCAAGATATACATAACAATGGCACATGTTAAAAAGTATCTTCATATTGCCATATACAGAAATTACTATGGAATTAAATAAGGTTTTTGGTCTTAGATAAAAAAAGTGTTACATTGCTGCGAGAAGAAAGCAGTGCGATAGATATAAGGACCTCAAACAGTCATTAAGTTATCTTTATTTAATTTTTGAGTGCGCTTACTACTTTACAGAACAAAACTAAAATAGCTTGAACTAATGGTCCCCGACTTGGATCGATCTGCTGCCATGCGACTGCTAGGCGAAAGTAAGCAAATGAAACCAATGGTTTATTTGCAATTATCAATAAGCTATTCCAGATAATATGCAAAGAACCATTATTACCCATCTAAGGTTAATACTTAATGCCTAGCTAGACTATTCAACTCCAATTAACCCATTTTGAAATGTAGATTGAGTTCAGTAATTCGACATCGTAGCGACTTTAATCACCGCCGACATGCCCTTTGCGATGGTTTCCATAGATTCTATGGGAATCCAATTTTATCTTAAATTAAATTAATAAAAAAGCATTCGATGGACTATCAATATATATGTGATTAATACAGTACAATGCAAAAATTAATCTCATACGTAATAATCTGTACTTGCAAGTCCGAATATCTATTTTTTGTAACAATAATTTTACGATTGTCAAAGGTATGGCATTGTGAAAAGCTACAATAGGTAGGGCATCAGCGCCTCTAGTCTGATAGCACCGTCAGTTTTGTATTATATATACATATAATATATATATATATATATATATATATATATATATATATATATATATATATATACATATACATAATATATATATAATATATATAATATATATATACATATATATATACATATATATATATATATATATATATATATATATATGTATATATATCATCAGCCGTAACTAGTCTACAGCAGTACAAAGGCCTCAGACATGTCCTTCCACTTCCATTCGTTTATGGTCTTTCAATACTAGTCTACTGTACACCCGCAAACAGTTCTGAGATATCACTTTAATATTATATAATATATATATAAATATATATATATATATATATATATATATTATATATATATATATAATATATATATTTATGTATGTATACATATATTCACACACACACATATATATATATATATATATATATATATATATATATATAATTTATATTGCATACTGTAATCCATATATGAGTAACCGTGCCTGTTTGAGGTTGTAGGCATTTCACTTCCTTTAGCATCTTTAAGGATATACTTTAAATTCATCATATCAGTAAAAAGGTAAAAAAAAAAAAATCCTATAACCTGCTAAAATTATTCATACGCTGTATTCCATATTTAAACAACACGGATAAAGAAACTAAAGGATTTTTAAGCAGTCTAAAGAAATCAGTATAGTCCGA
>NC_090766.1:55994490-55996990 GCF_036898095.1 Palaemon carinicauda | reverse complement strand
GAAAATCCTGTTTTTCCGTACCCTGATTTCCTAGGAAATTTCTTTTGTGATAGTAATGCAAAATCATGTTTTTCAGTACCCTGATTTCCTAGGAAATTGCATTTGTGATAGTAATGCAAAATCATGTTTTTCAGTACCCTGATTTCCTAGGAATTTGGATTTGTGATAGTAATGCAAAATCACGTTTTTCAGTCCCCTGATTTCCTAAGAAATTCCATTTGTGATGGTAATGCAAAATCACGTTTTCCGTACCCTGATTTCCTAGGAAATTGCATTTGTGATAGTAGCGCAAAATCATGTTTTTCAGTCTCCGGATTTCCTAGGAAATTCCATTTGTGATGGTAATGCAAAATCCTGTTTTCCGTCCCCTGATTTCCTAGGAAATTGAATCTATGATAGTGATGCAAAATCATGTTTTCCGTCCCCTGATTTCTTAGGAAATTCCATTTGTGATGTTAATGCAAAATCATGTTTTTCAGTCCCCTTATTTCCTAGGAAACTGCATTTGTGATGGTAATACAAAATCATGTTTTTCCGTCTCCTGATTTCCTAGGAAATTGCATTTGTAATAGTAATGCAAAATCATGTTTTTCCGTCTCCTGATTTCTTAGGAAACAGCATTTGTGATAGTGATGCAAAATCATGTTTTTCCGTCCCCTGATTTCCTAGGAAATTGCATTTGTGATAGTAATGCAAAATCATGTTTTTCCGTCTCCTGATTTCTTAGGAAACAGCATTTGTGATAGTGATGCAAAATCATGTTTTTCCGTCCCCTGATTTCCTAGGAAATTGCATTGGTGATAGTAATGCAAAATCATGTTTTTCCGTCCCCTGATTTCCTAGGAAATTGCATTTGTGATAGTAATGCAAAATCATGTTTTTCCGTCCCCTGATTTCCTAGGAAATTCCATTTGTGATGTTAATGCAAAATCATGTTTTTCAGTCCCCTTATTTCCTAGGAAACTGCATTTGTGATGGTAATACAAAATCATGTTTTTCCGTCCCCTGATTTCCTAGGAAATTGCATTTGTAATAGTAATGCAAAATCATGTTTTTCCGTCTCCTGATTTCTTAGGAAACAGCATTTGTGATAGTGATGCAAAATCATGTTTTTCCGTCCCCTGATTTCCTAGGAAATTGCATTTGTGATAGTAATGCAAAATCATGTTTTTCCGTCTCCTGATTTCTTAGGAAACAGCATTTGTGATAGTGATGCAAAATCATGTTTTTCCGTCCCCTGATTTCCTAGGAAATTGCATTGGTGATAGTAATGCAAAATCATGTTTTTCCGTCCCCTGATTTCCTAGGAAATTGCATTTGTGATAGTAATGCAAAATCATGTTTTTCCGTCCCCTGATTTCCTAGGAAATTGCATTTGTGATAGTAATGCAAAATCATGTTTTTCCGTCTCCTGATTTCTTAGGAAACAGCATTTGTGATAGTGATGCAAAATCATGTTTTTCCGTCCCCTGATTTCCTAGGAAATTGCATTGGTGATAGTAATGCAAAATCATGTTTTTCCGTCCCCTGATTTCCTAGGAAATTGCATTTGTGATAGTAATGCAAAATCATGTTTTTCCATTCCCTGATTTCCTAGGAAATTGTATTTGTGATAGTAATGCAAAATAAAAAATTGCATTAATAATCTAATAGCTTTTTTATGAAGGGGAACTAGAGACAGTTTTCCCCTTCCCCTGATATCCTCAAGGAAACTGCTTTTGTGATGGTAATGCAAGATAAAAAATGGGATTAATAATCTAATATCATTGTTATGAACAAGGAATTAGAAGTCTTTCCATCTGATATTGCATGCCCTGTTTTATTTCCATATGTCCTTTTATAGTTTATATATCAAATATCTGTTTTAATGTTGTTGTTTTTAAAATATTCTATTTTAATTTTTCATTACTTCTTATACCGTTTATTTATTTCCTTATTTCCTTTTTCTCACTTGGCTATTTTTTCATGTTGGAGCCCTTGGGCTTATAGCATCTTGCTTTTCCAACTAGGGTTGTAGCTTAGCTAGTAATAATAATAGTAGTAGTAGTAATAATAATAATAATAATAATAATAATAATAATAATAATAATAATAATAATAATTATGATAATAACCATGTTAATAAACAGTTCACCGAGTTCTAACAATTTCAAACACTATGGCAAGAGTGAAAATCAAAATTGAATTACGAAATTCTACCATAATTATCTCAGTTCGTTTAATGATGTCGTTAACAAAGCACATAGAATACCCGCCAGATGATTCTTCCAGGATGTAAATTAAATAGAAAACCCAGAAAGTAATCAAGGGCGTACCACCCAAACACTTCTAAGGGAAAAAGACGATTTCATAAAACCCCCGAAATCAAACGTTTAAATCTAGCGGCCATTTAAAAGTTATTGCCACATCAGACGTTCGAAGTCCCGACGTGAATGTATATAAGCGTTTATATATGTTCGGCAGAAAAGAAAAAGTTGTGCCCAACTCGTTAACAACTGTC